>NW_006159787.1:4531233-4566909 GCF_000334495.1 Tupaia belangeri chinensis
AAAACTGGCTTTCGACAGAAAGTGGAAGAATATGGAAGATTTACTGCTGAGTGAAGCAAGCCAGGCTATGAAGGAGAGACATTGTTTGTCCCCATTTAATATATACCAAGTGTCCGCACTCTATAACTGAAACTGATTGACTAAAGGATATAGAAACACAGTAAATAGATGTGAATACCAGATGTAGTGTGTGTGAAAGATTAGAGTCTGAGGAAGGACATTTAGAAGAAAAATAGAGAGACAAAGCATTAATGGGAACAAGAAATGTGGTATTATCTGTTGAAGATAATTTTATAGTTTTATCAACTGGACTAGGAAGAAATGTTCACATGTTGAAATATTCACTTTGTAAGGTAAATAATGTGATTGAATGTATTAAAGAAAATCAAATTAAAAATATTAAAAAAAATACCTCAGGAGAGGAAATGTAGAACTCATCTTCCTTTTTCAGTACAAATTGTCTTTATATTTTCTTGAGAGGGTTTCTAATTTCAACACAGCCTATAATGTTTCAAAGAGAAATGCATTTTGAAATGGCATTTGGATGCTTACATCAATTAAAGATAATCTGATTTTTTTTTTAATCAAGCCAGGTGTGTGTGTGTGCATGCACAAAATTCTGAGAGGAAAATGGAGGAAAAAGGATTATGACATGATCATACATTTTACCTCTTTCTGTCTTGTCTTTCTCCATTGCACACTTGCATCCTAGGAAAAATAATTATAAAAATAAATAAATAATAGCTCAGATTAAAACTTAAATAAAACCTCAGGTTAAAACTTAATAAACACGGGACCAGCAGATGGTGTAATGGCTATGTTGCTAGACTCCCATGCAGATGACCACAGTCCGAGTCCCGGACCCGGTGGCTTAAACTCACTCTGGGTGCATGTGCGTGTGTGCCCAAGATCCCAAGTGTAGAAAGGAAGAGAAGGGATTGTGGCATGGCCATGCCCCAAAGGGTGATTTCTCACTTTCTGTCTCTCTCTCTTTCTTTCTGGCGAGCCCCCCCCTAAGAAAAAACCCTTTAAAAAAAAAAAAAAAAAAAAGATTAAAGGTAAGTCAGATGGGACCAGCAGGTGGCGTGGTGGCTAAGGCGCTGACACTCTCACATGATCAACCATGGTTCGAGTCCTAGACCTGGTGGCTTGCTTTCTCACATCCTCTCTCTCTCTCTGTGTCTCTCTCTGGTCAAATGAAAATAAATGAATAAATAAATAAAGTAAATATAAAAAAAAAAGTGAATCAGAATCTTAAAAAAAAAAGAAATCAAATTCAGCACACATGATTTTCGAATTTTTAGTAATTAAAATATGGAAAGATACAGTAATAACGTAGTGAAAACATCCATTATTTTGTACTTCTGTTGTGATTTATTCAATGTATAAGGTCAGCTGGTTAAAAAATTATCTATCATCATTGATATTTGATAAATAAGTTTTATAGGTTCTAGAATTTTATCTGTAAGCTTAAAATATGAGGTAAAGTGGCCAGCAGGTATCATGATGGTTAAGGTGCTGGACTCTCACGTGACCAAAAGTGGTTCATATCCTGTACTGGCAGCTTGAAAAATCATGCCAGGTTTGTGAGCATGTGTTCCTGAAATCATGAGAGGAGAATGAAGGAGAAGGGACTGTGGGATGACCATTCCCTCTGGAGGGTGAGTTTTCATTTTCCCTTTCTTTATCTCTCTCAGGCGAGTGGACACTCCCCATGGCAAAAACTAAAAAAAAAATTAACAAATAAAAAATTTAAAGTAAGTAATATTTAACTTCTTCTATCTTGCATTTAAAACACATTTTGTATTAGTCTTTAAGCAACAGAGAGTTATTATTAGATACCAATAACCAGAATAGGAATTTTTGAAGGCTCAATTAGCATAACGACGGTTAAGCTTAAAATATACACTGATTGGGACCAGCAGATGGCGTAGCAGTTATATCGATGAATCCCACATGGTCTGCCATAGTTTGAATCCCAAACCTGGTGTGACACACATAAGCACATGTGCATATGTGCCCAAGATCCCAGGAGAAGAATGGAGAAGAAATTGTGGCATTGCCGTCTTTCTGAGAAGTGATTTCTCACTTTACTTCTCACTGTCTCTGTCTCTCTGTCTCTCTCTCTCTCTCAAGCAAGCATACATGTCATAAGGCAAAAACCTTTCAAAAAATATATATACACTGTTTATTATATTTACAGTTCAGAATATAGTTATCTTTCAATTTATTGCTATCATCATTATGTTAGCTATTCTTTAAACATATAAAATATAAGTTATTAGTTCATTTTAATTTAATTTGTGCCACAATCAAGTTTACGACTTATCTCAAACAACTGAACATTTCTGTTCTTTTAATAACTATGCATATGCATTCCAATAACTTAGCCTTATAAGAATTCTTTTTGTATTTTAAACATTATAAGATCAATTTACTTTTAAAAATTAAATGCCAGCAATGTGAACGTAATGAATGAATCATCTTTGTTCAAAATAATTCTGTTTTTATTTTGTAGTCACATGAGAAATATATAACTCATAATTCATTCCTGAACACTTTCCAAAAAAATGACATTATTGTGACCATTAGAAATTAATTTCATTACTTTAATTCTGAGAAATACATAAGAGTTTAAAAATTACTTTCCATTAAGTTATATTATTAATTATGCTGCATATTACCTAAGACAGTTTACTAATTACCTGATCTCAGGCAATCCAAGACAACCAAATATAGTGCTGCAAAATTTTAATATTTTGAATGCTATAAAACATGTAATAGATTAAAGACTATGAATTAAATTTAAAATAAGAAAATAATAAAATTAGAGAAATATATTAACTTTTTTGAGGGTGATAAGCAACACTTTCAACAAAAATGATTTATAAATTATATGCTGCTAAAACATGTTACACTTATTATAATAGTGCCACCTATATTAATAGAAATAATAAAATAAAAGTAAATTACATAAGCGTACATATTTCAATAAATCTTTGCCAGTGGCAACAACCCTTGCTTCACCATGAGAAAAACTGAATTTGCTCCAAAGTTCTGTAATTTTTTTTTTGCTGTAGGGTATGTGTGCTCCCAGTACTGTGATATATATTATATTCAGTGATCGAGATGTGTAGTTTGTAGTGTCACTTTCACTAGACTTAGAATTTTCAAGAAAACCACTACTCTGGGTGTGTCTTTGGAGGTGTTTCCAGGAAAAATTAACATGTGAGTTCGAGGAGGCTAGATATGGAAGACCTGTGCTCAGTGTGGGTGGGCACGATCTAATGGACAAGGGGCCTAGAGAGAATAAATACAAAAGATGAACTCATGTCTTTTATGAGACAGAGCAAGATAGCCTTCTTCTGCCTCAAACATTTGAACTCAAAGCTCACGTGCTTTTGGACTCCAGGATTTACACCAGTGGCCTCTCCCATTCTCAGAATTTCAGCCTTGGACTATAAGTTACATCATCAGTTTTCCTGTCCTTAGGGCCTTTGGATATGTACTGATCCACCCTACTAGAACCTGGGCTCTCCAGCTTACAGATGACCTTGTGAGACTTCTTAGCTGCCATAATCATTTGAGCTGACTTCCTCAATAAATGCCCTCTTATATCTATACATATCCTATTGACTCTGTCTCCGTAGAGAAGCCTGACTTATATTTTGTAACTCCTTATAAGCATATGAAGTACTCTGCATAACTACAATTTACTGAATTACTGTCAGGTATTAAACTGTTTTATTAAACTATAATTTTCATTTCATATGTTAAATTATTTCAATTTCGCAATGAGAAAATCGGTACTTTGGGAAATAAGTAAGGTCATACTTGTATTAGGGCATGTAGTAAGACTGAGATTTACTTTTAGTCATTTTAATTCAAAGACCCGCCTTCTTCCTTACCATAAATACCATCACATACAGTATCCCTTAAATCTGTTTTTTTTTTTTCTTTATTCACAATTCAACATGTGCATGCACGTGAGAAAGACTGGGAAGAGATGAGCACCTTCCATAGCGTATGATCATACTGTGATTCTCTTCATCCATTTTCCCAGCCTACTGGATCTTGGGCCCTTGCATGTGTATTTCTTTTATTACTTTGATTTTTTAAATTTACATTTAATCATTATATATTATTACAGTGTAGTACATTGCTTTTTCCAGCACAAATTCAGTTCATTTTAGTCAAGGCAAAAACATTACCGTGTACATTATCATCAGAAAATAGCTTTTCATTTTTGTGTCAGTTAAACGTATTGTTTTTTTCCCCTCTGCTCTTTTTTGTCATTCCCACTTTACCCACCCCTGTATTACCTCTATCTTTACTATTTATAGTATCTACTGTTGCCCTTCCTGCTACTATACATTACAAACTTTCAGTTTATGCTATACAGGGCAAATATTCGGTATATTTTGAGTGGGGGCATGCAAAAATCTGCCATTTCATTCATGCTCTGGCTTGCTCCGGTTAGCATTAAGGCTTTCACTTTGTATCAAATGTTAGAGTTTTCTTGTTTCTTTTTTTGTTGTTTTGTTTTGTTTTCTGGCTGAGTAGTATTCCACTGGGTACATATGCCACACTTTTTTTTTTTTTTTCCAGTTATCTTGTCTATTTTGGGACATTTGGGTTGATTCCATGTCCTAGCAATTTAAACAATGTTTTAATAAATATGGATATGCAAGTGTTTTTTCATATGAGGTTTTCTATCTTTTGGGTAAATACCTAAGAGTGGAATTACTGGGTCATATGGTATCTCTATTTGAAAGTTTATGAGGCACCTACATATCGTTTTCCACAGAGATTGTATTAGTTTGCATTCCCACCAACAGTGTAGGGACAGTTCCCTTTTCACCACAGCCTCGCAAGTGCTTATCATAATTTATTTATTTATTTATTTTTTTTTTTTGAGAGATTTTCACTGTAGGGCGCGTGCGCTCGCCAGACAGAAAGAGAGAGACATAGACACAGAAAGCGAGAAATCACCCCACAGGGGGGATGGTCACGCCGCAATCCCTTCTCCTCCATTCTCCTCTCGGGATCTTGGGCATGCACGCACACGCGCCCGGCGTGAGTTTTAAGCCACCGGGTCCGGGACACGAACCGCGGTCGACTACGTGGGAGTCCAGCGACATAGCCATTACGCTAACTGCTGGTTCCCCATAATTTATTTTTTTAATTTTAGCTATTCTGACTGGGGTTAAGTGGTATCTCATTATGGTTTTGATTTGTGTTTTTCCTTATAAGAGATGTCGAGCATGTTTCATATGGTTTTTGGCTGATAGTGTGTCTTTGGAGAGTTATCTGTTCAGTTCATTTTCCCGTCTTTTAATTGGATTGATTATTTTTTCATGTGGGTAAGTTCTTTGAGCTCCCTGTATATTCTGGTTATCTGTCCCTTGTTTAAAGCATAGTTCACAAATATATTCTCCCATTCTGAGGGTAGTTTTCTCTAATTATTGTCTCTTTTGCTGTGCAGAAGCTTCTCAGCCTAATATAGTCCCATTTGTCTATTTGGGGGATTATTGCCTGTGCTTTGGGTGGTCTTCTTTAAAAAGTCTTTGCCTACTACAAGGCCTCTAAGAGTTTTCCTTGTGTTTTCCTCCAGTATTTTTAAAATTTTATTTATTCATTTCTTTTAATTTGACCAGAGAAAGACACAGAGAGAAAGAGAGATAGAAAGTGAGAAAGCAAGCCACCAGGTCCGGAACTCAAACTGTGGTAAGCATGTGGGAGTGTCCAGCACCTTAACCATGACATGAACTACTGGTCTCCTCCACCAGTATTTTTATAGTTTAGATCCTCAATCCACTTTGAATTGATTTTTGTCAGTGGTGAAATATAAGGGTCCAGTTTAATTCTTCTGCAGGTGGATATCCTGTTCTCCTAGTACCATTTGATGAACAGATCTTCTTTTTCCCATTGCATTGTCTTATGCCCTTTGTCAAGGATCAGTTGGTTATATGCTTTGGAGTTTATTTGGGGGTTCTCAGTTCTCTTCAATTGGTCTGTTTTTGTGCCAATACCATGCTGTTTTAATTATCACAATGTTGCAATATGTTTTAAAGTCAGGAAGTGAGATGCATACTTTATTCCTCTTGCACAGTATTGCTTTGGCAATACAAGGCCTCTTATAATTGCAAACAAATTTTATGATTGTTTTTTCTATTTCTGTGAGAAATATCTCTGGTAGTTTGATTGGAATTGCCTTGAATTTGTAGATTAATTTGGGTAAGACTGATATTTTGATTATATTATTTCTTCCAGTTCAGGAACATGGGATGTTTTTCCACTTTTTTGCATTATTTTTAATTTCCTTTTCAAGTGTTTCATAGTTTTCCTTGTAGAGATCTTTGACATCTTTGTTAGGATTTATTACTAGATATCTTATTGGTGTTTTGGCTATTATAAATGGGATTGCTTTCTTCAGTTCTGTTTCAGTTTGTTCATTATTGGAGTATAAAAATGCTACAGGTTTTTTAAATCTTGCCACTTTACTATATTCACTTAAGCAATTCCAGGAGTTATTTTGTGGATACTTTTTTTTTAAATGTTAAGCATCATATTATCTGCAAATAGAGATAATTTAACTTTTTCTTTTCCCACTAGGGTGCTTTGATTTTACTCTCTTGTCTGATTACATTGTCTAGAAATTCCAATGCTTTGTTTTTTTTGTTGTTGTTGTTGTTTTGTTTTGTTTTTCTTGAGAGGTTTTTGCTATAGGGTGCGTGCACTTGCCAGACAGACAGAGACATAGAGACAGAAAGCAAGAAATCACCCCCCAGGGGAGAATGGACACACCGCAATCCCTTCTCCTCCATTCTCCTCTCGGGATCTTGGGCACACACGTACACGCGCCCGGCGTGAGTTTTAAGCCACCGGGTCCGGGATGCGAACCGCGGTCAACTACGTGGGAGTCCAGCAACATAGCCATTGCACTAACTGCTGGTTCTCATCCAGTGATATGTTAAAGAGGAGTGGAGAAAGTGAGCACCCATGTCTTATTCCAGTTCTTAGTAGAACAGCTTTCAGCTTTTCCCCATTCAATCTGATATTAGCTATGAGTTTGTCATAGATGACTTTTATTGTTTTGAGGAATGTCCCTTCTATGCCTATTTTGCTGAGAGTCTTAATCATGAAGGGATGTTATATTTTAATCAAATGCTTTTTTTGCTTTAATTGATATGGTCTTATGGTTTTCATCTTTCCTTTTGTTAATATGATGTATTGGTTTTATTGTTTTGTGTATGTTGAACCGTCCTAGCATCCCTGGAATAAAACCTACTTGGGCATGATGTATAATAATTTTAATATGCTTTTGAATGTGATTGCTACTACCTTGGTGAGAAGTTTTGCATCTGTATTCATCAGGGATATTGACCTGAAGTTTTCCTTTTTTGTTATGTCCTTGTCTGGTTTTGGAATTAAGGTGTTGGAGACTTCTTAGAATGAATTTGGGAGCATTCCTTGAATTAGAAACTTTAGAAATAGTTTGAGGAGAATCGGGGTTAGTTCTTCTTTAAAAGTCTTGTAGAATTCAAATGTAAAGTCAGGACTAGTAGATGGTGTAATGGTTACATCACTAGACTCCCACATAGTCAACTGCAGTTCAAGTCATGGACCCAGTGGCTTGAAACTCACACCAGGCACTTATGTGTGTGTGTCCAAAGTCCCAGGAGGAGAGTGGAGAAGAAGGAATTGCAGCATGGGCATCCCCCGCCCCCACCCCCCGTGGGGAGGTGATTTCTTGATTTCTGTCTCTCTAGAAAAAAGAGAAGCAATGTCATTGGGACCTGGGCTCTTATATTTGGGAGACTGTCATCACTGATTCAACCCCATTGCTTGTTATGTGTCTATTCAGACTTTCTATTTCTTCCTGTTTCAATCTTGGTCAGTTATATGTGTCCAGAAATTTGTCCATCTCACCTAGGTCTTCTTGTTTGTTGGTGTATAATTTCTCATGATGTTCTCTGGTGATATTTTGTATTTCTGTTATGTCCATCCTAATAATGCCTATTTCCTTGCTGAAGTGATTTATCTGGTTCCTTTCTCTGTTCTTCTTAATTAATCTAGCTAATGGTGTGTCGATTTTATTTATCTTTTCAATGAACCAGCATTTGGTCTTATTTATTTTCAGTATAATTTTTATATTTTCTGTTTCATTTAGTTCTGCTCACATCTTTATTATTCTTTTCTTCTGTAGTTTTTGTTTTTGTTCTTGTTTTTCCAGTAACCTGAGTTGTGTTGTTATTTATTTGCCACCTTTCTGCTTTTTTCTTGTGAATACTAATAGCTATGAACTTCCTTCTTATGACTGCTTTTGCTGTGCTCCATAGGTTATAAACTCTCGTTTTTCATTATCATTGGTTCTTATGAAACTTTTGATTTCAGTCTCAATTTCTTCTGTAGTTGCAAAGTCATCCAGAAGTAGATTTAGTTTCCATATGTTTGTGTATTTTTGAGGGCTCTTTCTGTAGTTGATTTCAAGTTTGATTCCATCATAGTCAGAAAAAAGGCAGATATAGTTTCTATATATTTGAATTTGTAAAGTCTTGTTTTGTGCCCTGTCATATGGTCAGTCTTCTAAAATGTTCCATGTGGAGGTGAGAAAAATGTATATTTTGTGGTAGTTCAGTGAAATACTCTGTAGATGTATGTCAAGTCCATTTCATACATGGTATCATTTAGCTCTTATATCTCTTCCTTGATTTCTTTTGTCTAAGTGATCTTTCCTGAGGAGACAGGGGATGTTGAAATCCCCTGTGGTTATTTTGTTGCAGTCTAGCTCTCCCTTGAGATCTAACAGTTTTTTCTCTGATTTTTTTAGGTGTTCTAGTGTTGGATGCATAGATGTTTACACATATTATATTTTTCTTGATGAATAAGTCTTTTTACTACTATATAATGCCCTTCTTTGTCACTTCTTACATCTTTCTTCTTAAAGTATATTTTGTCTGATATCAGTATCAGAACTCCAGTCTTTTTCTTTCTTTTTTTTTTTTGGTTTCCATTTTCATGGAATATCTTTCTCCAGTCTGTCACTTTCTGTCTATATATGTCTTTATCAGTGAGGTGTGTTTCTTATAAACAGCATATACATAGCTTCTGGATTTGTGTCCATTCAGCCAGTCTGTGTCTTTTAATGGGAAAATTTAATCCATTAACATTCAGTGATATTATTGATATTTGCAGACTTATCCCTGTCATTTGTTAGGTATTTTCTCATTCTTTTTTGTTCTCTTATTTTTGTTTGTCTCTCTTTAGTTATCTTGATACAGTACTCCCCTCTGTACTTCTTGCAGAGCTGATCTAGAATGAGTGAATTCTTTCAGTTTTTGTTTATTTGAGTATACTTAAATTTGTCCTCCCCATATAAAGGATAATCTTCCTGGATATAACATTCTTGGCTGAAATTGTTTTTCTTTTAATGTTTTGAATACATCTTCCCATTCTTTCTTTGCCTGCATTGTTTTAGTTGAGAGGTCTGACTTTAGCCTAATAGGATAATTTTATAAGTAACTTGGCGTTTCTCCCTTGCCATTTTTAGAATAATGTTTTTGTCTTTGATTTTTACTGATTTGGCTATGATGTGCTGAGGACAGGATATTTTTGTGTTGATTCAATTTGAAGTCCTTTTTATTTCTTGGGTCTGAATTTCTCCATGTTTCTCTTTATTTGGAACATTTTTAGATAGTAGTTCATTAAAGAGCTGGTCTTTTCTATGCGATTAGCAGCATATTTGTCTTCTGGGATATCCATTATATAGATACGTGGGCATTTCATGGTGTCTAAAATTGCCCGCATGTTGTCCTCATTTTTCTTTTTTTTTTAGAGAGAGATTTTTGCTATAAAGCCTATATACTCACCAAAGAGACAGACAGAAAGTGAAAAATCACCCCAGGAGATGGTCATGCCACAATCCCTTCTCCATTCTCCTCTCAGGATTTTGGGCATTCATGCTCATATGACTGGTATGTATTTCAAGATGCTAGGTCCTGGACTTGAACTGTGGTCAATGCTGTAGAAGTCCAGTGACATAATCATTACTCTGTCTGCTGGTCTTATTCGCGGTTTTTTTTTTTTTTTGGATGTGTTTTCATTATTTTTTGGTCGTTTAGTTTATGTGGGAGACTTTGTCTTCAACGTCAGAATTTCTTTTTTCTGCATGATCCAATCTACTTGATGCTTTCTAGAGACATTTTAATTCCTTGCATTGTGTTCTTCATTTCCAGAAGTTTTGTTTGATTCTTTTATAAGGTGTCTATTTCTTTATGAAATTTCTCTTTCATAGACTGAAATTATTATCTCATTTCCTGGAATTGATTGTCAGAAATTTTACCCTTAGTTCCCAGGTGTGTTCCTATTGGAGGGCTACCTCTCCCAGATCAGAGCATTTATAGGTAACTTCGGGTGCTTGACTCCTCCACAAAACTATCAACTCTTGATAAAGTGGTAACAAACTAAGGGATATAACAGTGAAGAGGAACAAGCTGGTGTTTCAAAAGTTTCAAAGTTACTCCCAAGGCCTGAGGGTACTCTCACAAGAGAAGGCCTGCTTAGACAAGGCCCTAGTCTCCATTGGTCAATGGAATGCCAAAAGTTTCAAGGTTACTCCCTGGGCCTGAGCATGCACTCACAAGACATGTGTATTTCAAGCTGACTTGGCTGAGGATTTGAAGTGCAATCTCCATGTAGGATCCAGTTTCTCTTGGACATCTCATTCCCACTTCAGCACGAAGGTTGACCCCTTTGCTCTTAACAGCACTAGGATATATCTTTTTCTGCTCATTTCTTAGGCATGAAACTGAATCATGTAAACTAAGTGGTAATTAGGTTACATTGTAGAGAAAATGTTTGCACAAGTCAATAGACAGCAAATCTGCTTTTCTTTTTTCCTAAACAATAATTATAACCTTTAAAAATTAATTTTACTTAGTCTTTACTGACTCTTAAGTGCATTAGTTCTGAATTTTGCACAGTAGAGCTTGTCTTTATTGGATGTTTATGATCCAAACAATAAACACAAAGAACTGGTGGTGGTGTGCAAGAGACCCTCCTGTGCTTGTACTTGCTTTCTTCACCATGTTCCATGGGTGATTACCATTGCTTTGAACTGTTAACTGATGATATAATGTGTCTAGTAACTAAGCAAAGTCCTAAAATGTAGACAGGCCACCTTCTGCTGTAGAATAAACAGAGTGGAGACATGCATGCAGATTTTTACAAAATTATAACAATTTTCTAAATTGAATTCTGTACCAAAGCCTTAAGGATCAAAAGAGATCAAGAGGAATCAGCAAGTGGCATGGTGGTTAAAGCACTGGACACTCTCACATGGCTGACCATGGTTCAAGTCCTGGACCTGGTGGCTTCCTTTCTCACTCCTCCCTCCCCTCTCTCTCTCTGTGTCTCTTTCTCTGGTCAAATTAAAATAAATGAATAGTTAATTTTTTTTAAAAAAAGAGACCAAGAAAAGAATGAACATAAAATAAATTCTGTAACAAAAAATAGAATGGACTATAGAAAAAAAATCAAATAACATAGTTTTTCAAACCTGTTTGAAAAGAGCAAAATTAAATTTTCAAAATAATGTAGTTAAGATATAAAAAGGTCAAGGAGTCAGATTAACTGGTAGGAGGGGGATAGAAATTGTGAGGATACTGGAAAAAAGGGAGTCAGCCAAGCTGCTGTGGTAGCAAATTGGCCGCTGTCAGGCACTTGGGCAATTGTTAAGTCTATTCTACACTGTTCAGAGTAAAGTTCTGCTCCTGCAGTGCACAAGATCATTTAGGGAAATTCATTTGGAGCATATTCCAAGTGAAACTAGTTATTATTGGGGAGTTTAAGCATGAAAAAACATATGATAAGCCTTATCTTTTTAAAAGATCACTCTGCTTTCTCCTCAAAGATTCAGTCAAAGGATAAAATCAAGAAGCTAGTTAGGAAGCCGTTTCAGGTATGTGATTAGCATTGCATCATTTAGAGTGGTGGTTTGTATGAAAGGTGAGAACTGAAGTTATTAAGAACTCATGTGGTTTTGTTGTTGTTTGTTTTTGTTGTTGTTGTTTTGTGCAACTGGGTAAGTGGAATTTCCATATACTAAGATTTGGAAGAGTGAGAGAGAAGTAGGAAAATAATATACTGTATTTTTTTAGACTTCGAGATTAAATTTTCTATTGGGGATTCAGCTATAGGAGATGTTTAGTAGATAGTTGGATTCATGGATTTTTGACATTCAGAGGAGATATTAAATACATACACACATATGTATTTGAAATACAAACTCTCTCACACACACACACATATATACACACATACACACACAAACATCTATATATACATAGGACCAGCAGTTGGTATAATGGACTACATGGTAGACTACATGGGAGTCCATGTCTCTGGACTCCCATGTAGTCTACCATGGTTGAGTCCCAGACCTGGTAGCTTAAATTCATGCCAGGTACATGTGCATGCATACCAAAGATTCCTAGAGAATGGAAGAGAAGGGATTGTGTTGTGTCCATCGCCCCCTGAGGGGTGATTTCTCACTTTTTCTGTCTCTCTTTCTTGATTTCTCTTCTCTGTCTCTCTCTGTCTTTCTGGCGGGCACACATGCCCTATAGCAAAAACCTCTCCCTCCCTAAAAGTTATATATACATATATGTGTGTGTATACATATTATTACTTAAGAAACTTTAAACTCACTCACTCTAAACTTATGGGTACATATTTTATATCCAGTCACCCTGTTTAACTTTTCACAACACATAATCTAGATTAGGTATGAGAGAAAATTACCAGTTTAGTAGTGGCTCTGCTGTATGATAATAAGCTACTACATGTTATACTGTATTTATGTGTGTGTTAGTGTGTGTGTATATATATATATGTACATATATACATACATACAGTAAAACACAATTTGAAAGATTTTAGTGACTATTCCAATCATTTTGTAAATTGAAATTAATGGAGCTATTATATGCTTAGTACTATTTTAAAATATGAAAATTAGCTAATCATAAGAAATCGAATTGGCCTACAATTACATTAATTAAACATAAATATCAGAATTAATTATAATTTAATTGAAAATTTTAAATTGCAATACATATATCCAAATCGTAGTTTTATCAACAGTACTAGGGAGAAATGTTCACCTGTTGAAATATCCATTTTGTAAGACAAATAATAATGTGATTGAATGTATGGAAGAAAATGAAATGAAAAAAATAATGATTAAACAAAAGAATTAGTTCCCACAGTTTATAGAACCTACTGTGAATCTTAGAGAAAACTAGATAAAAAGATTCAATAAGCATTTTACAAATGATGATAGAAAGTAGAATAGTCAAGAAAATAGGTAAAGACATTCAACTTTGTCATCTGTGAAATGAAAATTAGTGCCACTGTGTGATTATACTATTCACTCACCAAAATGGCAAAAATGAAAAGAAAGATCATTAATATCAATATTGACTTGTGTGTGGAACTAACTAAACTAATTTACTACTGATGCCAATATCAATCGATAAAAAACCATTTAGAAACTGAAAATAATACACTGAAATTAATAAGCATACATCCTATGGCACTAAAGTTCCTGTATACAAAAACATGGATAGTTTTTAGATAGCTACTGATGAGTAAAAAAAGTCAGATACAAAAGTACACATTTTTTAGTCTAATTCTTATATTAAAAATAGAGAAACTCATCATTGGGGATAGAAATTATAATAATAGTTACCATAAGGGTGGGGAATATATATCTGGAAGACAGAAGAGATGCTTTCTAAAGTTCTGATAATAATAAATATATCTATATATCTATATATATATTTAAATCTGGATGCCAATGTTCACTTTGTTGTGAAAATTCATCTGCATGAACAAATCTCTCCATGAGTGTGTGTGTGTGAGTATGTGCACACATATATGTACTTAATATTAGTATTGACTCATGTGTGGAACAAACTAAGCTCATTTACTGCTGTTGCAAATATAAATTGATAAAACCCATTTAGAAATTTACTAAAAATAACTTAGAAAAAATATAGAACTTACAGAAGTGTGATAAGGTGTTGAATTAGCACATGACACACAGTAAAGTGTCTAGGAGATATCAAATATGCTTTCAAAAATACCTCTTGACAGTGAGAAATCCAATAACATATTTGATTTCCTATATGAAAGTTTAACTCATGCCCACCATACCTAGTTCTCCTTTCTTCTCTATCAAGACTCTATTTGTGGGAACCAGCAGTTAGCATAATGGCTATGTCGCTGGACTCCCACGTAGTCGACTCGACTGCAGTTCGCGTCCCGGACCCGGTGGCTTAAAACTCATGCCGGGCGCGTATGCGTGTGTATCCAAGACCCCGAGAGGAGAATGGAGGAGAAGGGATTGTGGCATGGCCATCCCCCCTGGGGGGTGATTTCTCGCTTTCTGTCTCTATGTCTCTCTCTGTCTGGCGAGTGCACACGCCCTATAGCGAAAAACCTCTCAAAAAAAAAAAAACAAAAAAACAAAAAAACACTGATCTCGTGTATGCCTAGGATCTGGATAAAATGGGGAATTGAAAGGGAGAAGCGAATGATGTATAGGCAGGTCCCATTGAGGGGTGCTTTTTCTCTCTTTCTGTCATATATGCACCTAGGCCTTCTGGATTAAAAAAAAATGAAATTAAATAAGAATGTTTTATAAACATAAATCCACAATATTCATTCTCACCTAAATCTCTGTAATATTAACATACAACATGTTTTATGTTATTCTCTCTTTCTATAGAGTTTTATTTTTCTTAATTGCTGATGTATGAAATAAATTCAAAGTAAAATACATATTTTATTTTTTGCTCTTTATTGTTGTTTAATTAACAAGTAAAACTTTAATGTATTTAAGGTACACAACATAATTTTTTTAAGAGAAATTTTTGCTATAAAGCATGTCTGCTTTCCAGAGAGACGGAGAGAGATGTCGAGATGGAAGGTGAGAAATCAACACCCAGGGGGTTTGGCCATACTGCAATCTCTTCTCCTCCATTCTGATCTCGAGATTTGGGGCACACACACATTCTCCAGGTGAGAGTTGTAAGTAGCCAGGTGCGGGACTCGAACCACAGTTGATTATGTGAGAGTCCAGCAAGGTAAATATTATGCCATCTACTGGTCCTAATGTAATGTTTTTATATACATATATATTGTGAAATGATCACCAAAACCAAAGAAATTAGCATATTTATAACCTCACATACTTACCTCTTGTTTTTGAATGTGCATGGTGAAAGACTTGAGGTCTATTGTCTTAGAAAAATTGAAATATACAATACAGCATCATTTACTACAGTCACTATTTGTGTGTTAGATCACCAGAACTTACTCATTCTACATAACTGAAACTATATCATTAGAGCAACCTCTGTATACCCCCTCCCAGCACAAACACACACACACACACACACACACACACACACACACACACACACATCCTGTCAGTCATTTTTTTATACTCTTCTTCTGTAAGTTTCACATATAAGCAAGATAATGCCATATTTTTGTCCTCTGTGCCCAGCTCATTTCAATTAACCTAAAGTCTTCTAGTTTCATTTGTTGTTGCAAATAAAAAGATTTTCTTCTTTAAAATGATTGAATACTATTCCTTTGGATGTATGAGTGCACATGTTTGTGTGAGAGAGACAGTGACAGATAGAGAAGATCACATTTTCTTTATTCATTCATCATCTGTGAAGACATAGGCTAATTCCAAACGTTGGTATTATGAGCAAACCCACAATGAAAATGACAATGCAACTCCATAGTACTTTCGTTTCCTTTGGATATGTACCTAGAAGTGGGGTTGATGAATCATATATTAGTCCTGTATATAACTTTTTGAGGAGGTTCCATACTTTTGTTGTCGTTTGCACTCCCACTGATAGTGCATAAAGATTCTTTTTTTCCACATCCTCACCAACAATTGTTACCTTTTAACTTTTTGGGTAACACACATTCTACCATGAAAGGCAATAACCTCATTGTGATGTGACTGCCTTTCCATGATGGCTAGTAATGATAAACTTATTTTTGCATGTCTGTTGCTTATTTGTATGACTTCTCAGAAATGTGTACCCAAGTCCTTCACCCATTTCTAAATTGATTTTTTTTTTCTTATTGGATTGAGTTCACTAGAGATTGCATTACATCTGTAAATCATATTGCTTAGTACAGACATTTAAGTAATATTTCAATCAATGATTATGAGACATCTTTTAATGTATTTATGGTGTCTTCAATTATTTTCATGAATTAAAAAAATTATGTATACAGATTGTTCGCCTGCTTCTTTAAATATATTCTTAAGTAGTTTTCCTTCATCACCTACTGATTACCCACCCCTTCCCCCAATCTCACATGGTCAGCATTACAGGCATTTATATTTGCACACACTCCAGTGCTCAGGGAAGTTCGGAGATACAAATTCACGACCTATCTCATGTATATCTAGTTGTACTATCACTGTGCCACAACTTAGATTGTGTCATATGTTTTTCATGAATGAAGCCTTTATCATTGTATAATGACCAATTTGTATTTATCTTTGTGCTAAGATTCACTGAAGTAGGCAATGAGCCTGGGTCCATGAGGTTTGATGTTGTGCTGGGCTAGGTCTTAGGCTTGAGTTTGCAGGACTGGCTTGGCATTGTACTAATTTAAGACCAGGATCCACAGAGATGGGCTTATTATTGAATTTTCAGGATCTTGCCTAAAACATCCATTAGAATAGAACTTGTTCCTGGATCTGTGGAAATAGATCTAGAGCTTGGGTCCATGAGTATTAGCCTGAGGCCTAGAACTTGGGTTTTTAAGTTCCACCCTACAGCCTGATTCTAAAGTCTGGGACCTTAAGACTAGTCTGGTGCCTGGGGCCATGGGAGCGGACCTGATGGTCCTGGAATCTGAGTCTGCAGGGATAGACCTGAAGGTTGTGTCCACATGCTGGCCTAATGCACAGGTGGGCCTGGATCCTGGTTCTCTGAGGGACAACCGTTGCCTAGGGCTACTGGGGGTGGCTTGATGCTGGGTTTCGCTGGAGCAGATACTGTGCTGTGGTTTGTGATGAATTTGGGTGCTTACTTCACTCTCCTTCTTCTTTCAGAAGGTATCTCTTTCCTTGATGCACAGGCTTGGAGGATAAGCGATGTGTGTAATGTGAAACTGTCATTTCATCCTTCTTCAATGTGTCTTTTTTTAATTTCTCTGTTCCACTCAGGTACTATAATCTCTCATCTGAATTCCTTATCTCTCATTACAGTACTTTCCTCTGTGGATGATTGTTAAAATTGATGTTTGTGTGAGACTACCTGGAAACTCTTTGTCTGCCACATTGTTGATGTCACTTACTGTTTTATTTATTTATTTTATTTTTTAAATGGTACATGTTTTCTCTCACTGCCAATTTATTGAAAGAGCTTTGTTTTTAGGATGTAATTAAAATACTTTTTAAAGGGATACTGAATTTCTTATCTACATTCAAACAAATATTTTATCAAATATCTTATTAGCAATTAGGACAGAAATATTTTATGTTTTTTTCATAAATGGAGAGCATTAAATCAACTGAGAATATTTAAAAAGTTATTCTTTACCATTAATTCATCTTTTTAAAAACTGAATTATATTGCATAATAAGAGAGAAAAATTTAGATAAATATGAGGAAAAGAAAAGTGAGGGAGAAATAGTCTAAGCACAGTAATTAAAATATAATTACAAAGACTAGCAGGTCAGATAGAGTTTAAGGCACTAGACTCCCACATAACTGACCATGGTCTGAGCCCTGGGTCTTTTGGCTTGAAAATCATGCCAGGTGCATGTGTATGCATGACGAAAGTCTTGAGAGAAGAATGAAGAAGGGATTGCTGCGTGGTCATTCCCTCTGGGGGCAAGGGCAATTTCTCACTTTACTTCTCTCTGTCTCTCTCCAGAAAGCACACGTGCCCTATGGCAAAACCCTAAAAAAAACTCTTACTATGTAGAGGGACATCGGAATATCATATCCTCTTGATTTTTAAAATATAGAAGGTCTTTAGGAGCCTAGTAATTTTTCTAAACAGCATTCATTTATTCTTAGTTTAAACTTTATTTATAAGTGCATGTGTTTTACTAACACATTTACTTAAAAAGACTAAATTGAGGGGCTGGCAGGTGGCCTGGTGGTTAAAAGCACTGGACTCCCACATGCTCAAGTGTGGTTTGAGTCCCAGACCTGGCAGCTTGCTTTCTCACTTTTTCTCTCTCTCTCTCCCCATCTCTGATCAAATTAAAATAAACAAACAAATAAAATTAAGTTAAATAAAATAATACTTTAAATGAAAAATGTCTAAATTGATATTCTTGCTATGAAAAGAATATTAAAACATACCTAAGGAATAGCAAAATATTTTAGCACTCACCAGTAATTCCCACTCATCTTAGTTTCTTGGTTATGAATATGTTTTTAACACAGAACTGTTACCACCACCATGAAATTCCATATTATTCACCTATCCATGAAGTTCATTCTTATATCTTGTTTGAAATAAATAGCGTGAAAGACATTCAGTCTGAATATGACTAAAATGTTGCTACTTCAATCATGAACAGACTCTTTCCATATTTATTATTTAGATAGATTTTTTTCCTGCTCCTGCAATTACTCTTTTTTCATTTTGAATAAATACTCCTTTACCAGGCATTTAGTTCTTTCATGCAAACCACAAATAAACACAACATAAATCTAGGTCACATGCCAATTTACAATGAAATAATTTTCAAAGTACATTTCTGATATATTAAGATATTTTTAACATAAGGAAACTGTTAGAAAAGGTTATAAGATTCACCAGAACATTACGTTAATAGCATTCATAAATCTACTTTTAGGTAGTTATTTACTTATAGATCCATAGCATATAAAGAATTAGAGCTTTGTCATGCTTTGCATAGGGAAATATGTATTTGAGATCTTAAAATGTTTTTTTCTTCACTATATCTACAATATCCTTTTTCAAAGACTAAGCAATAGAAAAATAGCAAAGGTTCTTATCAGCAAAAGTAACACTTGTGCTAAGTTATTCATGAAGAATCAAATACAATAAAGCATGTTATAAATCACCATGCATTTCCCCAATCCAGTTCTGTAGTAATTCAAATCAGAAACTCTAAAAAGTGAAGTCTCAGACAGGTGTTGCTATAATAATGACAACATTAGGCAGAATGGTTTTCTTTATCCAGGTTTATTTGTATTTCTCAATATTCCAAGGAAGGTCTAAAAAAAAAAAAAAGGCAATTTACAGATAGGGAACCTCTCAGCTGGTGTGTTCTTAAAATATAGCACTAAAGAATAACTAAAAGCTACAAATGATGTTTCTGAGCTAGAGAAATCTAACACAGGAAGGCCAACTGTAGTGGAGTTAGATACCTCTGCTATATTAAGTAGGTACTTTAATTTTCAAGCCTCATTTTACTCACCTGCAAAAATGGAGATGATAATAACTCTAACTTCCCATGGTTTTCATCAGAATAAAATGATATATAAAACATTCAGTCAAGTTCCTGACATAAAGTATCCCCCAATACTAGTATCAATACTGCATTTGGATTTGCCTCTATAATATTTTCAGAATTAATTTTAGAATTCCTATTCACTCCATTTATTCCATGTACCAAAGCACATAGACCTTCTCCCATTTGTTCTCATCTCTGACATGTTTTTTTTTTCAAATTATCACCATCATATCCTAGCCCTCATTAAAAAATCATTATTTATTTGTATCTATGTGGACTCATAAGTTTCTATTTTATTAACTGGGACAAAATCATTATTGAAAACTTAATTGATGCTAATATTGATCCAGATTTGTCCAGCAAGAAAGTATTCAAGGCTCTTTACTGTGTTCTTCTGCCATGTCCATATTATTCTTTGAGCACTTTGCTTTCTGGTACAAAAAGATGTCCCAGGTTCATCTTTCACTTAACCTCCCAATGAGGGAATCAATCATTTCTCACAAGAGTCACTGTTCTTTCTAATGGTCTTTAGAAGTGAAGATTGTATGGCTAGATATGTTCATCACTACTGGAATGTCATGCTTAGGTCCTGTTTGTGGTCACAGCTATACACACACTTATAGACATTTATATCTATATTTATTTCATTTTTTTTACATATTTTAAAATCAGGATTTTATACTAATATCTCAAATTAAAGTCCAGTATCATACATGTTTGTCTAGGTTTTTCCATTTTCTTATTTGAAACATCTTTCTCTGAAAACAGTCGACAAGATCCCTTTATCTGTAACATGCTTACTCATTTGATTAGTCCCTCAGTGAATTTTTCTTCGACCTCAGCACCCCAATTCCCATAAGGTGTCTTTATCATTCTACTAAAGCTATGACCCTCACCAGGCCACCTCTCAAAGTGGATTGCATCTTCCCTCTGCTTGGGCTGTGATACCTTCTGTGGACTACTTTCGTATTACAAGTTCTGATTAAGCTAAAAGTCCCCTGAGTTGACCCTATCCTCAGTCTGCTTTGGTTCTAACTCCTGATTGTGAGCCATCACATTCCTGATCCCTTACTTTTCACTCCTATATACCTGTCCTTATCTTGGCCATCTAATTGCTTTTGGACTGAATTGCAGAAGAAGAGATCAGAAAAAGGGATTATGTAGAATGGAAAGGGGAAAAGAAAAGAACTATTCACTACTATACTGTGGGTAACAAATAAATAATGGAACATTTTCCAGTGTGATCAATACACAGAGGTATTATTTACATGAACTTATTATCAGACTTAAATTTATTATTTAAATATATGTTATCAACTACTCTACATACACATACTCCTCAAAATGTCATTTTTATGCTCTTAGTTTAAAGTTCCTAAAATGTTATTATAACTCAGTAACTTGAACTGTAGAGCTTTGAATCTCTGGTTAAATTAGCAATTAATAAATACAACGTGACATTAATGATCCTTTTTGAGTATGTCTGGTATGTCAGCTTCTTAGAAAAGGTATTGTATTCTTAGTAAAGAACAGGAAGGATATGGTTTGGAGGATGAGAAGAGTTAAGCTGTCTCCTGGTCAATGCAAAATTCAAAGATTCTGTCAGACATGTCAAACACTAGGGATGAAAGTATGTGAATCATTATTCAGAATCAACTTTAATAAGACTCCCTGGTAGATTTAGTTTTTAGGAACTAATCACCACCCACCTAAAATATCAAGGACTTTTCTCTTTAGCCCAAAACACCATGGGTTGAATTCCAGTATTATAATATAAAAAGAACTGCTCATTCTTTCTAGACTGATATTCATTATGAAAACAGGAAATATTTTAAAAGATACCACTAATATGATATCAAATCTTTCTAGCTAACAGGTCTATACTACTTATATGCTATAAGGAAAATTATTGCAAACATTTAACTTATTCAGAGACCTATAATTATCTAAACTTCTCAAAATAAATTACTTTTTATAGTCAGTAATATCACCTAAAAGTTCAAAAACTCTAATTATAAGGTTCAAATTATTTAGAGTAATTTATTGATCAAGTCCTGTACCTCAAGTTTTATAATTAGTATATCTTTTTTTTTTTTTTTGAGAGGTTTTTACTATCGGGCACGTGCACTCGCTGGACAGACAGAGAGAGACAGAGAGACAGAAAGCGAGAAATCACCCCCCAGGGGAGATGGCCGCACCGCAATCCCTTCTCCTCCATTCTCCTCTCAGGATCTTGGGCACGCACGCACATGCACCCGGCATGAGTTTAAGCCACCGGATCCGGGACTCGAACTGCGGTCGACGATGTGGGAGTCCAACGACATAGCCATTACGCTAACTGCTGTTTCCCCATATAGGTACTTTTTTGATAAAATAACAAAATAATCTCCAATTAGTTGAAAAAAATTGTTAGGATAATGAAATATATTCACTACTTTCTCTTCTGTATAAGACACAATATAATAATATACAGATTGACTACTGTGATCACAGGTGCAGATTTTGAAAAATTTTTATCATTTCTAGTCTGTCAGGTTAACATCGAACTGATGGGAACTTTGAAGCATATATATTGTTATGGCCCTGTCATACCAATGAAGTCAGATAGGTAAGTCCCTAGAACAGACATACTCAATAGAGAAAAAAAAAAAAAGTGCTTGGACCAGAAGATGGCCTAATGGCTATGTCGCTGGACTCCCATGTAGTTGACTAGGGTTCAAGTCCCAGACCCAATGACTTAAACTCACTCCGGGCGCGTGTGCATGTGTGCCCATATGCATGCATGCCTATGATCCTGAGAGGAGAATGAAGAAGGGATTACAGTGTGACCATCCCCTCTGGGAGGAAGTGATTTCTTACTTTCTGTCTCTCCTGCTAGTGCACACACCCTATGGCAAAAATCTCTGTTAAAAAAAATGCTATAAGTCAGAAGAGTGATTTCCATGTTTAGCGACAGATTCCTTAAACTTATTTCTGCTGCAGTTAATACAAACATACTGTATTCTGGATAAATTGTTGAGAATAGATATTAAGTGTTCTCACTTCCATACGTGGTATGTGAGGTAATGCATATGTTAGTTAGCACCAGATCCGGTGCATTCCATATTGTATACATATTTCAAAACTTTATGTGGTGCCTGATAAACAATGGCAGTTTTTTTTTTATTTGCCAATTTATAAATAAATAAATGCTATTTAAAAACAGTATTTTTCTGTGAGAGTATCGATCAATTGGCAGGGACCTGGAGGCAACTTTCTTGAGAGATGGAAATGGTCTCTATCTTGATGACAGTGGTGGTTGCATGGGTATACACATTTATTAAAGCTCACAGAATTTTTACTATGCGTACCTTCTATTTTAATTTAAAGTGAGGTCATTAAAAGCCATAAAATATTGCAAATGACCACCACGTCCAGTATAGAAAGTTAAAAACATCAGATCCCTGCCTTTAAAAATACATATCTTTCAGATAAAAGCTCATTTTCTTTAAGTATAAAATAAGCTCATATTAGCAAACTAATTTTAATAGTGATTTCTAGACTCACATGCTAAAAGACTACCTTGTTTTGATACCTCACTCTTCAAATAAAATGAAACAAGAAAAGTTTATCATTATCAATAATCAGCTAAATTCCTTAAGCCTCTGGCTCTATGTGCCAGATTTTGTACATGGTACTTCACATCAGTATTCTGTGTTATTACATTATTATGAAAGATATTATAATTTAAATTTTCTAGAGAAGAAAACTAAGATTCAGTGTCATTAAATAAATTAAGACTATAGATATAAATTATATATATATATATAATCAATCATGGTACTATAAATTACAATAATATGAATTGATTTAATAAATTTATTGTTATTATGTACCAAAGATCTTGTACTTACTAATAATTTTATCTAATTGCCCAAGACAGTTAATTAATTTATTCTGAAAAGTAACTTGCTATATTCCCCGCCCCTTTTTATTTTTTATTTTTATTTTTGTTATAGGGTGTGCATACTCACCAAAGACAGACAAATACCTCTGGGGGTTGGTCACACCACAGTCCCTTCTCCTCTGTTCTACCATGCCACCTGTTGATCCCACCCCCTCTCTCCTAACAGTGTATAAAAGGTAAATAAAATACTTAAAGGAAGATTTATGATAAGTCATGTTCACTCTTGACAAAGGCCTTTATATAAAATACTCATATTGTTATGAAATAGTAGAGAGCCGGAAATAAAGCACAAATTGTCAAAGACTCTTACGCTGCAATTATTTAGTGTCCTAACACATTCATGGTGTCTAGCTGATTCATGCGTAGGTTCTTCTACAAGAGAACACAAGTAAGTTATCTTAGTCTCTGTGTGTTGCTGTAACAAAATACCATAGACTGGGTAATTTGTAAAGAATATATACATTTATTTCTCATAGTTCTTGATGCTAGGAACACCAGCAGATTCTTTGTCTAGTGAGAGTTCTTTCTGTGGTTCCAAGGTGGCACAATCTCCAAAGTGGAAAACACTGTATTTTCATGAGGTAGAAGACAGAAGGGCAAATTGGGAGTGCTAGAGATTTAAAGGTAGTATATTCCCTTGGGAAGATGCAGCCCTCACCAGGCAAGCCAACCTGTTAATACCTTGATCTTGAGCTTACCAGCCTCCAGAACTGCATGAAAATATTTTTTTTGTTCTTTACTAATTACTCAGTTAATGATATTCTATTATATCAGCACAAAACAGACTCAGCCACAAGTGTTCTATAGTTTTGCATACTTGATTTTGCTACATACATAGAGAAAATTTGATTTTGTTATAGTGGGGCCAGCAATGGCATGGCAGTTAAGGGGCTGGATTCCCTAATGACCAACCACAGTTCTCTTATTGGAACTGGCAGTTTGAAAATCACATGAGGCTCGTGTGCATGCATGTCCAAAATCTAGAGAGGAGGAAGGGATTGTGGCATGGAGAGCCTCGCTTGGCTGGGGGTGTGTGTGTGTGGGGTGTGTGTGTGTGTGTGTGTGTGTGCAGAGGTGATTTCTCACTTTCTTTCTCTCTGGCAAGCAAATGTGCTCTATGGAAAAAAAAAAACTTACAAAAAGAGAGAGAGAGAAACGGTGAGAGAGAGAGAGAGACTTATTTATGAGCTCTATAGTAACCTCAAAGATGCCAATGGAACATGAGTCTGTTTGACAATTAAACTCAGTATTTCATTTCTGGGTACTACTTGCTCATGCAAATCATTAATGGTATCCCAAACAAATTATGTTACCTTGCATCTTTTTAAATATTTTTATTTCTTTTTTTTTTTTTTTTTTTTTTCCATAGGGGGGCTGTGTTTCCTTAAGGGAAAAAGGGACCATAGGGTGCATGTGTTCACTAGAGAGATAATGGGAAAGTGAGAAGTCACCCCTGGGGGGTTGGCCATGTCACAATCCCTTCTCTATTCTACCCCCTGGGATTTTGGGCATGCACTCACACATGCCCAGTGTGATATTTTTCAAGTCTCTGGGTCCAGAGTTCAAACTACAGTCCAGCAGGTGGGAGTCCAGCACCTTAGCCACTATGCCACCTGTGGTTCCTAGCTTACTTCTACTAAAGAAATATTTTTGACTTGAATTTAACATAAACTCAAGTGTTGTTCAATGACAAGGTCAATAATGTGGATAAAGAAAGGGAAGGGATGGGAAGAGAAGGAAATGGTGTACTTGCCAGGTAGAGACAGAGAGAAAGAGAGAGGGAAAAGCACTTCAATGACGTGGGGGGTCGGGGGGGGAGTCATGCCATAATCCCCTCTGCTCCGTTTCCCCATCATGCCGAGATCTTGGGTGCATGAACATACCTGGTGTTTTTCAATCCCCTGGGACTGAGGTTCAAACTACAGTAGACTATGTGGGATCTGGCTCCTTTGACCACAAGGCCAAGGGAGTGACCTCTATCATTATATACTTACAATAATGTGTTTAATTATTCCTCAGCATTGATTCTTTAGTGATATGCCTAGTTCCAGGTTCATACCATGCTCACTAAATGTTTATCTAATTGAGGTTTATGTATGTATGTGATTTTAGAATGTCTTCGGGTAATCTATAATAGCTAACATTGATTGAACATTGTAATATGGTATTAATTTTCATTCTACTTTATGGAGTTTTTCACTTAATTTTCAAAATAATGTTATGATTTAATTACAGCTATTTATAGCTCTATTTACAGATGAGGGAAAAAAAGAAAAGAAAAACACTTAAACCACTTTCCGAAGTTCATAAAACTACACAGTGGTGATGCCATGATTCAAATCCAGGCAGAGGCTAACAACTTAGGCACTCTGCTATTTAAATTCTGAGAATCTTGTTCTCATCACTTAATGATGAAACAGAAAAGTTGATACAGGTTCACATTTGTAGCCATGCATTCTAGACATTACTACATATATATTGTTACAAACATAATTTATGTGAAGTACCCATGTACAGAGTCTGGTATACTGATCGTGAGACTAACAACATTTTTGTTGAGTATAAATAATGGTAAATGATAGTATTATTTTTTCATTTCATGAAGAATGAAATGAAGACTACATCATATGTATATAATGTTTACATATACCATGGGAAAGGAGCAAGTGTAAGTGTGTCAAATTTATGAGCTGAGGGAGGGGGTATTTCTGTGATGATATATTTATAAAGATATTTAATAATTTAATTTTATATAGGTGTCAGGTAGTTATTTACATGTCTTAATTTAATCCACTAAACCACTTTATAAAGTCAGTGCCCACACACTACTTGTGTTAGAGAAGGAAAACAAACAAACCAAAAAAACACCCCAAAGAAATGAAGTATCGTGTTCCCAGTCACTGTAACACAAATAGGAAGGGATGGTAGACTCTGTGGCACATAAGGAATTTAGTTGACCCCCTGTTTATCATTAGTTAATTATGACTTTGGAGAAATAAGATATGTGTGTAAGTCTTTGAAGTTCTCCTAAAATTAAGTCTGAAGGTCAGATCTGGGATGCAATAATGGAAGGAAATTAAGACCATTTACTTTAGAACCCAATTAGAATGACTTTAATTTTTTTTAATCCTGTTTATTTATTTTTTTTTACTGTATCAATAAGTTCCCTTTGGTAAGTTAGCAAGGCAAGATAGAAAGATGTTAAAAATCTCAGATTCAGGTATTAGAACATCTGAGTTTTAAAGCCTAGATATGACATTTACTAATTAAAAGCAAAAAAAAAAATTAAAAGCAAACAAAAAGACTATTATATGGGGCCGGCAAGTGTCGTGGTGGTTAAGGGCACTGGACTTCCAAATGGCTGACTGTAGTTCAGGTCTGAGACCCAGAGGCTTACTTTCTCACCCCCTCATCTCCCCCTTTTCTCTTCCTCTCTCTCACACACACTCTTGTCAAATTAAAATAAATAAATAAAATTTAAAAATACTATTATATGTAAAGGATACAGCATACTACCTGCATATAGTAAATGCCATAAAAGTTTCACTTTTATTAGGCCAAGTGTACTTTCTTTTTCCTATGGAGTGAGGGACAATATGTAGCATCTACCTCAGGGTTGTAGGGGACTAAATGGGCTCATCTAATCTGTTGCCCAAGATAGTAGCTGCTACCATATGTGGCAGTGGAGCACTTGAAATATAACTGGTCCAAATAAAGGAGAGAATCTTAAAATTTACATAAGGAAAATTGTGCAAGACTTTCCTAAAAATGTGTGAAGCAACTTGAATAGGAGTTGGGAAGGGAAATATCCAGGGCAAGAGTATCCCATGTAGAGGCTGACATGGAGAGAGGGACTGTGGGGATTGATTTTAATTTAGAGAGTAAAAGGTTGCCAGAGGAGGCTGCTACCTTTAACTGCTCTGAAATTTCTTTTTACCAATTGTGATAATGAACAACAGGTGGCGAGCAGTCATTCTTTCCATGGCTTCCTCCATCTCCTTTTGCATTTGTGGGCTGTTCAGTTTGAGTTAGAACTGTTAACTGGCAATGCTGGATTAAGATAAAACTAACACTTTGGTGTAAATTTAAACTCATGGCTTTGAGAACCATCATTGTAAGTAACTATTGAGTCTTAGGGAAAGTCACGATTCATTTTTGCACAGAAAAATATGTCTTGACTTTTCCAACAACTTAATAGTTAAACTAACTGTTACTGGGTTAAAATGAAAATAAATAAAGTAATTTTGATACCACTTCTAAAATAAAATGCCAATTTGTGAGGAATGGTGTTTGGTAGCCTTGTCTGAAAAACAAGATTTCATTGAAGTTCAGAAACATCGTTGTGCACGTAATGTGAGGAATGCACAATGATGGCACCTTACGGTAGGCAAACATGCTTAGTGAAGTGGACATGTGTTGTTTCACTTTTCTCTGAGTAGTAGTGTTTTTATTCTGGGATACTGTCCTTGCAATTACAGGTTTTGGTAGATACTTGCCTTCCATGATACATTTCTAATAATACTCTTGATGCAACCTAGTACTCGAGGGTAATAGTCTATTAATCCAATAGATTTGGTATAAGGGACAAACAAAAAAATCCCAGTATGGCTATTCAGAGCCTTTCCCCGGAATTTCAGTTTGGATTTGGAAGTGAAAGCACTTTCTTTACCTGAACATACTGATAGATATAGCTATTGGAAATGACAGTATCACACAATCAATACAGAGAAATCAAAGATGTACACAAAGCAATAATAGATGCAATTTTAACACGAATGGTATATTTGTTGTTTTTGTCTAATATCAGTCACTCCTATTATAGCCATAATCTTAGTTAACTCTAGCATCACCAATATCCTATCCTCACCTACATCAAATGTCTGTTCTTTTTAGAGCTGACCTCACTCTAGAACAGAAAGAAAGAACTTGAACAAGGCCTGAGAGGCATCAACTTTTATTCCCTATTCACATGATTTATTTAGACATGGACATAAAAAAGCAATCAGTGAAACATAAGATCCTTTTGCAGGAGCTTCTGGGTGAGAAACTGGAGCTTTTTTCTGCCTGTTTTACTTACTTGACAATGTCAAGCTAGATTGCTGAAGCCAACTTGTCACCAAAAGGAAATAACTTATAATGTTTTAGACTTTTCTATGTCAAGTCTAAAAATGAAACCATGTTTATAGAAGGCAAAGGGCAAAAATTTATAGGAAAGGAGCCTGAATGAGCCCTTAATATGTGGTATGGTCATGGGTAAAGTTGAATATATCCATAAATTTTTCAGGTTCATAAGCTAGGGAGTCCTCCTTTTTGTTCATTTAAAAATGATTTTTTATCTTATTCATAATTTTGAAAAGTAAGAGTCGCTATTAATTTGCAAATAACTGTCTCAAACTCAGGTGTGAGTATTATGTAACATTGTAAGACAGGCTCTAATATGCAGAAAATTCTTTTTTCCTTTTTTTTTTTTTAAGAGAGATTTTTGCCATAGGGAACATGCGCTTGCCAGAGAGACAGAGAGACAGACAGTATAAAATCACTCCCCCACCCCAGGGGAAAAGGACATCATGCAATCTCTTTTCCTCCATTCTTCCCTCAGGATTTTGGGCACATATGTACATGTTCCCAGCATGAATTTTTAAAAATTTTTTTTATAATTATAGTATGAATTTATTTTGCTACAAAAACTTTTTGAAATTCATACATAGTTTTCCCATTATATATATTTTGACAAACTTTTTTTCCTGCGCTTGCCAGAGAGACAGAGAGACAGACAGTATAAAATCACTCCCCCACCCCAGGGGAAAAGGACATCATGCAATCTGTGAGAAATCACACCCCAGGGGGCATGGCCGCACTGCACTTCCTGTTCCTCCATTCTCCTCTTGAAATTTTGGGCACACACGCACAAGTGCCTCGTGTGATCTTCAAACCACCACGTCTAGCACTTGAACTGAGGTCAGCCATGTGGGAGTCCAGTACCTTAACCACCATACCACCTGCTAGCTCCAGTTCTTGGGATTTTTAAGAAAAATTAAAAAAAAATTCACCTGGATTTTTAGAAGTTCTTATTGGAAGAGAAGAAGAAACCATTAGTTTTTTATCTGTGGCCAAATCCTGTGGTATTCTGCATGGAAATTCCAGGGAAGTCAAGAGGCATTTTAGTTAGTTTCTTAAATTTGCAGGCTTATTGTGTTGGTTAAGGTCAAATAAGGTTAAATATTAGCTCTGCAAGGTCCTAAGAACTTAAATAAAATTTAAAACCCTCACTAAGCATGGACCTGATTTTCCATTAAGAATATAACTACTCTGTTCAAATAGTAGATACATAAAGCTATCACAGCTCAAGACACAACAAAAATCCTTAAAAGTAGAAAACAAGCCTAGAAAAAAATTAGCAATGTTTTAGGAAAAAGTCATAAAATGCTATTCCACCAGTTCAGTCTCATGTACTTAGTTATCTTCTGTTGTAGTTTGATCTTACCAATTAAATTCTAGGATATAATATTCAACTCCAGACTTGTCTACGATTAAGTTGGTCACTTTCTTAGTTTCGAACCTTATTTCTGTGTGTCTATATTTAATTTTCCTGGTATAGCACTGCCTTGAGAACTTCTTAGGGGTCTGGTGTGCTGTTAGTAAATTCTTTCAGGTTTTGTTTGTCTGAGAATGTTCATGTCTTTTCTTCCCATATGAAGGATAATGTTGCTGGGTACAGTATTCTTGGTTGAAATTGCCTTTCCTTTCCCTTAACTCTTTTCTTTTCTTTTTTTTTTTTTTTTGGGGGTTTGCTATAGGGTATGTGCACTCGCCAGACAGACAGAGAGACGGAAAGCGAAAAATCACCCCCCAGAGGTGATGGCCATGCTGCAATCCCTTCTCCTCCATTCTCCTCTCGGGGTCTTGGGCACACATGCACACACGCCCGGCGTGAGTTTAAGCCACCTGGTCCAGGACTCGAACCGTGGTCTACTATGTAGGAGTCCAGTGACATAGCCATTACGCTAACTGCTGGTCCCCCTCCCTTAACTCTTTGAATAGATTTTCCCATTCTTTTCTCACTCACATTGTTTCCAACGAGATGTCTGCTGTTAGCCTGATGGGATATCCTTTGTAGGTAACTTGCCATTTTACTCTTGCCAATCTTAGTATCTTGTCTTTGTCTGTGATTTTGGTCATTCTGGCTATAGAGTGTCTTGGAGAAGATCTTCTTGGGTTAATTCTATTTGGGGTCCTTTGTATTTCTTGGGACTGGATTTTTGAGTGCCTTTCTAGGTTTGGAAAGTTTTATTGCAGTATTTCATGGAATAGATTATTAATGCCCTTATGAGTCTCTTTGCCTTTTGGGATACCAGTTATACAGATGTTTGGATGTTTGATGGTATCTGGTATTTCTTGTATATTATTCTCATTTTCGGGGGCAGTTTCCTCAGTATTTATGGTGAATATTTTTAGGCCAGATTTTATCTTCTACACCTGAGATTTGATTTTGTATGGTCTAGTTTGCTTTGAATACTGTGAAGGGAGATTTTGACTTCCTTTATTTTAGCCTTCAAATCTAACAGATCAATTTGATTTATTTTATTTTATTTTATTTTTATTTCAAGTTCTTTTATATATTCAATCACATTATTTAGCTTGAAAAGTGAATATTCCAACATGTGTATGTTTCTTCCCAGTCTAGTTGACAATTCTATTTGATTCTTTTTTATAGTGTGTGTTTCCTCTTTTAGATTTTGCAAGAATTTCCTCCCCTCCTGGAACTCCTCAGCTCCTCTCCCCTGCTTCTTCTGCAGTTCATTGTCTCTCTTCTCTTCTGTCTCTGTTAGCTTCGTCATTATGAGTATTTTAAATTCTTTATCAGACAATTTCATGATTTCCATTGAACTGTCTGTGGATAAAGAGGAGTTATTCTTTTCCCTTAGAGGGGAGGTATTTTCTTGCCTTTCCTGTATTTCTTGTGTCCCTACAATGACTTTTAGTTATCTAATAGATGGTGTGTTTCTTCAAAATTCTTGAACTTAAATCAGAGCATTTAGGAGTGTGCAGAAGAAGGTGAAATGAAATCTTTTTATCATGCCATTTTTATTCCTTTGTACAGCAGATTCAGTGGGTATTGAAAAACATGTTAAACCTAATAGTATTCGCATGTTTGGCTATGGTTCCCTTAGATCCGTCTAAAAACACAGTGAATGGAGATTGAGGAGCAGAATGATGAGATAAAAGAGAAAGAGAAGAAAACAGAGAGATAGAAAAATAAGCAAAGAAAGAGAGAAAAAGAAGGAATTAAAAAGAAAAGAAAAAAAAACAACCAAAAATTAGTTTTTTTCTTTTTCTTCTTCTTTTTTTTAAAGCAAAAACTAAAAAACCATGCAGCACACTTGTGCACCATGCAAAATCACTAGTTCTCAGGAGCAAGGGTGGAGTCCTTTTCTGAAGGCCTGACCCTTGTCTCTCCTGGAGGGGAGAGGGAAAGGGTATTATTAGCAAGATAAAGGAAGAACTGAAAGGCAAGAGAATACTTGACTTCAAAAAAAAATTAAAAAGGAAATTTACAAAAAATTGAGAAGACACAGAGAGAGGCAGAGAGACAGAGACAGAGAGAAGGCTAGAGGGGCTCCCTACCACTCAAGTGTGGGGCCTGGAGGCTGAATTATCAGTAGAAAATCTTCATTTCTCTTTTTTCCCTGAAATCACTAGTTCTTAGGAGCAATGGTGGAATCTTCTTCTGAAGGCCTGCCCCTAGCCTCTCCACTCGAGTTTCAGGGCTGGAGGCTAAATTATCAGTAGAAAGTCTTCATTTCTCTTTTTTCCCTGAAATCATGAGTTCTTAGGAGCAATGGTCCCAGGCGTGAATTTTAAGTCATAAGATCTGGAACTTGAGCTGTGGTCGACTGCGTAGAAGTTCAGTGACATAACCTTTACACCATTTGCTGTTCCCAATTTGTAGTAAATTCTTAAGAAACATGACATTAGGGAACACTGTCATAGCAGAAAATTTTCTGTAAGGTTGCCAGTTCGTGTCCTCAGACTTTCAGAGTACACTCACTGATCCAGGCTGACTTAGGCTCAATGAGGGCAGTATCTCTTTCTCTCTGACTCGTTCTTATTAAAGAAGTAAATTAATTTAAAAAAATTAAAACAAAAAAGAAAAGTGACATAACACAAAGTGTTTTGGCCTTGGCTTACCTGCTGGTCTCCTCAATCCATCTCATCTGGAGTAAATTATATCAGCTTTTATTTCATAACTTTACCATATACTGAATTTGTTCTCAATGTAAAACATATACCCTGTTCAGGGCTTCCTGAACTTATTACAAATTATATATCACTTCCTTTCTTTTTTTTTTTTAATGTTCTTCTAATTTTCTTATCTATGTCATACCTTGGATATATAGGCAACCATTAAATAGTTTGATTGACATTAATCATTGGCCTCCTAGGCATTCTGAAGCTTCATGTAGTTATAGAAAATGGTTACTTGCATCCTAGGAATGACAGATAAAAGAATAAATTCTGGGTTGTTAGGGAAACTGTACAAAGGATTGAAAACACATTGCTCTATATCCAGAACAAGTGAATTATCTCTAGAGAAGTGCTCTTGTCAACAATGAATCAAATAGATGGTTTGCCTTACTGAAGTCAGAGGAAAAATAGATTCTAAGAAAAATCACTATGAATCTACTATTTAGCTGAATAAATAAAAAAAAAATCACACTTGTCTCCTCTCCCTTAATTCTATTTTTTGACTATAAGGATATCACACAATTTATAGCTCTTTGTTCTTGATGTATTTGTAAAATGCAGATGACTCTGCGAAGTTATAGTATAGCATTGAAAATATACTTTTATTTATAAACTGACTCTCTCAGACAGTTGCTTAACTGATAATCAGACTTAAGATGATATTAGAAATAGTCTCCTTAGTATGTAACCTGCAAACCCTTCACTTGCCCCGTTCAGGACTTTGAATTTCCTATTTCCTGAATTACATCTGGATGTTCAGTGAGCTTCACTTTGTAGTTTGAGGCCTTAGAAACAAAACTTGTTTTTAATAACTCCTCTGAAAAATTTGTTAGATGATTACCAACAAAAATAAAATAAATACTTATTTACAGATACATTGTATTATCTAATGATTGTTTTAATTATAAATTATATAAGTTGATGTAATATAATGAAGGAGCTTCTTTGCTATGAGAATATAATTATGTTTTGATAAAATATGTCCAAATATGAAGTGTTGGTTAAAAAAAAAACTTTTAGGGGACCAGCAGTTAGCATAATGGCTATGTTGCTGGACTCCCACGTAGTCGACCGTGGTTCGCGTCCCGGACCTGGTGGCTTAAAACTCACGCTGGGCGCGTGTGCGTGTGTGCCCAAGATCCTGGGAGGAGAAGAGATTGCGGAGTGGCCATCCCCCTGGGGGGTGATTTCTTGCTTTCTGTCTCTTTCTGTCTCCGTCTGTCTGGTGAGCGCACGTGCCCTATAGCAAAAAAAAACTCTCTCTCTCAAAAAAAAAACCTTTTAAAACAAATCTTTTTTTGTGCAATTACTTATATCTTGATAACTATTATATTTTTAAAGGAGATTTTTGCTATAGGGCACATGCACTCACCAGAAAGAGAGAGACATAAAGCGAGAAATCACCCTCTCCATGGAGGATGGCCACACCACAGTCCCTTCTCCATTCTCCTCTCGAGATCTTGGGCATACACGCACATCAGCATGAATTTAAGCCACCAAGTCCGGGACTTGACCCGTAGTCAAGACATAGCCATTATGCCAACTGCTGGTCCCAATAACTATATTTTCTAAGTACTGTATGTAAATCAGAGAAAGCTAGGGTATGCTATTTTATTTTACTTTATTTTATTTATTTTTCTTTTTTTGGAGAGGTTTTTTTTTTTTTTTTTTTTTTTTTTTTGAGCGAGCATTTTTTTTTTTTTTTTTTTTGCTTTAGGGCACGTGCACTTGCCAAAAAGATAGAGACAGAGAGACAGAAAGCAGTGAGAAATCACCCCCCAGTGGGGATGGCCATGCCACAATCCCATCTCCTCCATTCTCCTCTTGGGATCTTGGGCATGCATGCACACGTGACCTGCGTGAGTTTAAGCTGCTGGGTCCGGGACTCAAACCATGGTCGACTATTTGGGAGTCCAACGACATAGCCATTATGCTAACTACTGGTCTCTTATTTTATTTTTTTAAGAAGAGTTTTGGATTGGAAGCCACCAGCTTCAGGACTCGAACTTAGGTCAGCCATGTAGAAGTCCACTGACATAAGCATTATGCCATCTGCTGATTCTATGGTAGACTATTTTCTCGAGAAGAACCAAAATACTAAAACTTTTGGGCCCTTAGATCAGAGAATTATCAAATATATATGACCCTTGATTTATAATGTCACTCAAAATTCACTCGAGAACATTTTAGTACACTTGTTTCCATAAAGTCACTTTGTAAATATTCTGAGTAAAACTTTAAGAATTTCTTCTTGTTATTATTTTAATACTTAATAAAAACTTATCTACACTATGATATTTACACATTTCTATTTACTAGGCTACCATCCAAAACTTAATTAATTGGTGAACTTCTATTTGTATGACCTATGATCTTTTAAGAAAGGAAGCATTTAAAAACATATTTAACATCGGGCCCAGCAGTTGGCATAATGGTTATGTCACTGGACTCCCATGTAGTCAACAAAGGTTCAAATCCCGGACCCGGTAGCCTAAATTCACACTGGGCAGGAGTGCATGTGTGCCCAAGATCCTGAGAGGGGAGTGGAAGAAATGGGATTGCAGTGTGGCCATACCCCCTGGGGAGTAATTTCTCACTTTTTGTCTCTTTGTCTCTTTGTCTCTCTCTGTCTTTCTGGTGAGCATGTGTGCTCACCTCTCTCTAAAACAAACAAACAAAAAAAAATGTGAACCCATAACTTATCCTAGTGCCATGAATTCTGTCAGGATAATCTTCACAAATTAAGTTGGATTAAATAAAACATAAAATAATGGGTATAATTCCAGAGCATATCTATAAAATGTAATATATAATTATGTATAATATAATAGTCTTCTGTTACATATATTTATATATTGGGGAAGTCATGACTCATTTTGCATAGAAAAATATGTCGTGAGTTTTCCAACAATCTGAAATATATATATATATATAT
>NW_006159787.1:4585713-4624565 GCF_000334495.1 Tupaia belangeri chinensis
ATATTTATATATATATTTATATATCCTTTTAAATCTTTCAATACCTTCAAGTGAACACTATATCACATCTATACAGAAATACAACTCATAGTTTTAATAAAGTGCATAATGTTTCATAAAATAGGTGTATTAATTGGACCAGCAGTTGGCATCGTGATTAAGGTGCTGGACTCCCACTTGGCTGATCCCAATCTGAGTCCTGGGCCTGGTGGCTTGAAAATCACATTGGTTATATGTGTGTGCGCCTGCAAAAGTACTGTGGCATGCCCATCCCTCCTGCAAGGTGACTTCTTTCTTTCCCTTTCACTGTCTCTCCCCTACAAGGACACATGCTTTATGGCAATAAATAAATAAATAAGTCATTAAAATATTTAGCTAGTAATTTTCTTTTTCTAAATGTGTTCACATATATTTATAACTGTATTCATTAATGATTCATAAGTATTTCTGTCTGATGGGGCCTTAAAAACTGAATGTACATTCATTGCTTGAATAGACACTGATAAATTTCCTCTAAAAGGCTGAACCAATATATATTCCCTTGAATTTGGAGTTAAACAATAAAATGAACTGTAACTGATACATTTATACTTTTTTAAATATTTATTTGTTTTGACATATTTTTGCTTTATTTCTTGGTTATGATAAAGGCATTTTATTATTATGCTGGATTGCAGTTTTCCATATTTTGCTCTTAATTTCAATGGTGATGCTTTTAAGTTTCGATATTTAAATGTTTATAATTGATTTTTTAAAAATATCATTTTGGGGAATCAGCAGTTAGTGTGATGCCTATGTCGCTGGACTCCCATGTAGCTGACCGTGGTTCGAGTCCCGGACACAGTGGCTTAAACACACGCCAAGCATATGTGCGTGCATGCCCAAGATCCCGAGAGGAGAATGGAGGAGAAGGGATTGGGGCGTGGCCATTGCCCCTAGGGGGTGATTTCTCGCTTTCTGTCTCTCTTTCTCTTTCTGGTGAGTGCACACACACACACACACTATAGCAAAAAAAACCCTCAAAAATATTTTTCTCATGATAAAAAGTTTTAATTTTAGACTAATAAGAGTTTTATTATTTAATTAAAAATGAGTATTGAAATTATCAAATGTGTTTTCATATCTAAGATGGTTGCATCAATCTATTAATGTAGCAAATCACATAAATGGTTTTTCGCATCATGAATGATCTTTGCAATCATAGATTAAAAATTTCTAAGTCACATCAAAAAACTCTAATAACATAATTTGGGTTAAATCATTTAAATTTCACTTAGAATATTTTCTATGTTCATGTGTAAATTTAACATACAGAACATTGTCAAGTGCAATATTTTAATAGATTAATGTTAGAATTATAGTGATCTTATATAATAAATCAAAACTTAAATCTACTATAGGCTTTTAAAATTAGGGAAATAATCTCTAGTTATAAGGTTTCATAGAAATCTCAACACTCCATGGGCCTATTATTTGGGGAAATAAGCAGCAGTTAGTGTGATGCCTATGTCGCTGGACTCCCATGTAGCTGACCGTGGTTCGAGTCCCGGACACAGTGGCTTAAACACACGCCAAGCATATGTGCGTGCATGCCCAAGATCCCGAGAGGAGAATGGAGGAGAAGGGATTGGGGCGTGGCCATTGCCCCTAGGGGGTGATTTCTCGCTTTCTGTCTCTCTTTCTCTTTCTGGTGAGTGCACACACACACACACACTATAGCAAAAAAAACCCTCAAAAATATTTTTCTCATGATAAAAAGTTTTAATTTTAGACTAATAAGAGTTTTATTATTTAATTAAAAATGAGTATTGAAATTATCAAATGTGTTTTCATATCTAAGATGGTTGCATCAATCTATTAATGTAGCAAATCACATAAATGGTTTTTCGCATCATGAATGATCTTTGCAATCATAGATTAAAAATTTCTAAGTCACATCAAAAAACTCTAATAACATAATTTGGGTTAAATCATTTAAATTTCACTTAGAATATTTTCTATGTTCATGTGTAAATTTAACATACAGAACATTGTCAAGTGCAATATTTTAATAGATTAATGTTAGAATTATAGTGATCTTATATAATAAATCAAAACTTAAATCTACTATAGGCTTTTAAAATTAGGGAAATAATCTCTAGTTATAAGGTTTCATAGAAATCTCAACACTCCATGGGCCTATTATTTGGGGAAATAAGCTAAGATTGTTTTTTATTTCATGTTTTCTAAAACTTTCTGATTCAATGTTGGTCATTTTATATATTTATAGAATATTTTATTTTATCTAATTTTTCAAATATATTAGTTTAAAACCCCATATACTTTTCTGGTTTTTGGTTACATATGCACCTCCTCCTAACTAATATTCATCATATTTGTTTTCTCTATATTTTTTCTTGATGAGACTTGGCATAAACTTTTTCTGATTTTTTTCAAAACAGTATTACATGTATTGTTCAAATGAACTTTTCAAAATCTACTTAATAACTTCTATATGTATTTTTAAATAGTTTTGCATTCTTTTTATGATTTATTAACCACAGTTTGAGAATTCCCCTGACATTCCTTTCTTTCAGCCCTGGAATGAAAGATTCTGAAGAAGATTTTCCAGTGTTGTTTTGTCTCAGCTATATGGTTTAGTAAGAATTATAATTACTAAAATGTTATTTTCTTCTCTTTTTTTTTAAATTAAGCAACATTTAAAAATCTTTATTTATTGAGCCAGCAGGTGACAAGGTGGTAAAATAACTGGATTCCTGCACAGCTGACTATAGTCCAATTCCAGAACCCAGTGGCGTAAAAATCATGCCAAGTGCATGTACATGCCTGCATACCCCCAATCCCAAGAGGTGAATGGGGAATAAGGGATTCTAGCATGGCCCATCCCCCTGGGAGGTGATTTCTCACTTTCCCTAACTTTATCTCTCTCTGGCAAGTGCATGCACCCTATGACAAACACCCTCCCCCCCAAAAAAAAAAACAACCTATTTTTGAGAGAAAGTCACACTCAGTAGGATCTACTCTTTGTCTGCCAGCCAGGATCACCTGCATGTGTACACAAGCTTGCTGTACACAGGGAAGTTCAGAGACAGAAACCCAGAACTTTGGGTCTAGTTGTGTCATTGTTGCACCCCTGCCTGGCCACTAAAATATTATTTTACACTTACATTTTACAGTCAAGGTAAAAAATGTTAGAGTAATTTCTATGGCTGCTTTTTCCCTTTTAGAGACATGATTCCTTTAACTAGTCAAGTGCTCTTTTGAATGTGCTTCTTCTAAAATTCAAGCCGTGGTGGTATTAAGAAGAGGGATCTATAAGAGATGATTAAGTCCTGAAGACTTCTGCCTCATTAATGGGATTAAGGACCTTAAAAAAGAAGTTTCCTGCAGTATTTTATCTTGCTCTTCTACTATGATAAGATGCATCAAGAAAGGCCCTTATCAGGTGCTGATGTTTTGCTCTTGGACTTTCCAGCCTCTAGAACTGTGAGAAAATAAATGTCCTTTTCTTTAGAAATTACCTAGGTGTGATATTTTGTTAAAGCAGCATAAAAGGTACTAAGACATCAGGTAAACCCACCATAGAATTTAGCAGCTCATAAGCTTAGACATTAATGATATTGATTTACACTAGTGGCTAGATAGAAGTATCCTTTCAGAGTCAAAACCTGGGCAAGAGTCAGGTGCAGAGGAATCTAAAAAGAATAGAAAGGGGCCAGCTTGTGCAGCCTGTGGCGCAGTGGTTCAGGAGCTGGATTCTCACATGGTCGACTGCAGTTCAAGTCCCAGACCTGGTAACTTGAAATTCATGCCAGACGCATGTGCGTGCATGCCCAAAATCTCAAAAGGATAATGGAGAAGACACTAGCATGGCCATTCCCTCGGGTGTGGGGGGGGTGCTTTCTCATTTTCCCTTTCACTGTTTCTCTGTCTCTCTCTCTTTCAGGGAGCACATGTGCCCTATGGCAAAAACTTTTAAAAAAATGGGAGTCTTAATTATTTCTTCTTCATTTGTATTCTCTCAGATGTTCTCTTTCTTCTCTCCTGTTTTATTTTAACATATTCATGTCTTCCTTCTTTGTATGTAATACTTGAGGATTTTATTTATTTTAAATCTACACATCTTCCTTCTTTGCATGAAATATTTGAGGTTATTAATTATTTTAAGTCTATGGACCATATTATTCAGTATTTGTTTTCTCATTTATGAAATTTATGAAATTAATAAATTAAACTTAAAAACACAGTGAATAAATAGCTGACTCAAAGCAGTCAGATTTAGTAAATGAGGAAGTTATTTTTCATGATTCCATAAGTCATAATCTCCACACTAAAATGTGTTAGGTATTTTTTTTTTTTTTAATTAAAAAACTGCCCATGGCCCAGCCACAGTGGCATACAAGTAGCGCAACTGTTTGGGAAGCTATGGGAGGCCCAGGATCTAAACCTGAACATGCCAGACAGGAGTACACGTGCCTTAAATCCTAGGTTCTTGGAGATGCTGGAGGAGACACTGTCAAACATGCCTTTATCTGTTTTGTTTTCTTTCTGTTTCTCTCACTTTCTTTCTCTTTACTAGTAAAGAAAAAAATTGCTTATTATATTTTATTAAGTTGTCTTTCATGTTGTACTAAAATTCTCTATGGATAGGACTATAATTATTTGGTTTACTGTTATAATCCTCAAAGATTTTTCAATGTCCAAAGCAAAGTATTCAAAATGGTCTTAATTGGCTTTAATTAAGTTTCTTTTCACAAAATAACTGTTTTTCTCTTATTATTCAATATTATGCAAAGGCAGAAGGGTTCACTTCAAGAAATGTTTACCAAGGGTCTATGAATTTAGCACCATACCATCTCCAAGTTGAAGAAGAATCTTGCTTTCAAGATGTTTACAATCTAGTGAGACAGAGTTGTAACAACTCACTCTAATAAGTGGTAGTTTTTTGTTTTAATGCTAAATAATGGCTTAAGTAATATTTTATTATAGAGAAAATAGGAAGAAATTAATTTGCAACACAATAGCATGCAAATAAATTGTTGTTTGATGTGCTTTTTATTTTCTATATTCTTTCATTCCTTAATGATACCCCATTACCAAACAGGTTAATTTTGGAATTATTTTCTTTCTCTTATTTTTTTCCAGTAGAGAGAGAGAAAAACACCTTCATCATGGTTTCACACCACCATTGTCTATAGCCTTTTAGTCAGCGAGTATCATAGACATGTGCATGTGTGCCCAGCATGTAGAGATCAAACTGAGAACTTAACCCTGATCTTCCATATGGATCCAAGCATTCCAGAGTATGGAACTACCACTGTGCCACTGCCTTTTTCATATTCTTAGTCCTGCCTACTTAATGTTTACCTTCAGGTAGATTATAGAAAATAATATATATACATCTCTCTTCCTCTCCCAACATGGTGGCCTCAGCTAAATAAGAAGAAGAAGGGAAAGCCTATTTCCCTAACAGACTTTCTAACTGAGGTTGAAAGGACTAGTGGAAGAAGCACCTATACCCCCAAACCAGTCAGTTGAGCTGGTGAAAGAGACGACCTGGAAGGAGATCTTTCAATCACTTGACACAGTAATGCTGACAGTGTGTATAGGACACCTCCAATTGACCATTCCATCCTTCCCACTGCTCCATGGGCTGCTTGGGAACCCAATAATGACCAGATCCATCGTCTCAAATCGCCACCCTATACTGCTTTTCTAGGGAACCTACCCTATGATGTGACAGAAGACTCCATTAAGGAATTATTTAGAGAATTAATATCAGTGCAGTGTGTTTACCACATGAAACCGGAAATCCAGAGAGTTTGAAAAGCTTTGGTTTTGCTGATTTTGAAGACCTGGATTTCTGAGTCTCAATGAAGAGTCTCGAGGTAACAGGAGAATTAGAGTAGACATTGCTGAACAAATACAGGGCAAAGGGATGATCATTCCTCAAGATTTAAAAAAAAAAACAGATGCAGATAGGCAGGTTTGTCCTACCACAGATGGCTACAATCACTACCTACCTAGCAGTGGTGATGATAGCTTTGGAGACAAGTATCAAGATCCTTATGATTCCAATGGGTATTGGGCTTGGTCAGGATATCTTGAGCCCCAGTTGAGACATTGATCAGAATGGGGGCTGGGATCACAACAGTGACTGAGGCAGAAGAAACTATGATAGATTCTATGGTTCCAAGATAGGCAGTGCAGAAGAGCATTTGGTAGTGGGTACTGTAAGGATGCTGCTACAGGGAGTGGAGGGTACCACTATGGAGACCCATATGACAGGCAGGACGATTGGTCATGGAGCTCTAGAGATGATTACTCTTGGAATCGATTATAGGCAAGATAATAGAGCACCCCCCTCAGGCCCAAACTGAATCTAGAACCTTGAAGTACTCCTAAGGAAGATGATTTTTCTGCGAGCACCTCAGTCCAGTTGAGCGGCTTCTATCTTCAGAGGGGCAAAGTCTGTTGACACAGCTGCTAGAGGAAGAGATGTAGAAGAAAGTCTATAGAAGGAACAAGAGAAGTTACAGCGGCAGTTGGATGAGCCCAAACTAGAATGATGGCCTCGGGAGAGACATGAAAGTTGGAAAAGTGAAGAAACTCAGGAATGTGAAATGTCAATGACAAGAATGAGTCTTCACAAACTGGGACCTCAACCACATCTGGCAGAAATGCATGAAGCAGAGTGAGAAAGTCTCTAGAAAATGAAATGCTCAGTAAGGAAGAAGACTGTCACTCTCCAACTTCTGAGCTTCTCAAACCTGAATAGCCTCTAAAGGTAATGCCAGTACCTCCTCCAAAGGAGAATGCTTGTGTGAAGTGAAGTTCAAACCCTCCTTCCAGATCTCAAAGTTCAGACACAGAGCAGCAATCCCCTACCAGTGGTGGAGGAAAAGTAGCTTCAGCTCAACCCTCTGAGGAAGGGCCAGCCAGGAAAGATGAAAAATAATTAGATCATCAGTAATAACTTTTCTGGGTCACTGTTAACCACTTGGTAAGGAAAAGAGGTAAGGTTTCCAGAGATGAAAAGAAGATGAGATATGTAAAACTCTCACTAGTTACTTTTGATAATCAGATGATCAAATAATTGCCTCATGAACAGTTATAAAAATTCTGAAGAAGGGCCACATAGCGGTATAGTAATAAAACAGAATCCTCTGTGAGTCAATCCTACATGGAATGATTCCTGGTTCAAGTCTGAGGATCTCCCTGCGTATGCTGGGCACATGTTTGGCCATGATTCAGGACTGGCTGAAGACTAGGGACAGGGGTAGAACATGATGTCAAGCCCCTGTTAGAATTGCTGTCTCTCCTTTTCTTGCTCTCTGTATCTCTCACTCATGAAGACATAAGTAAATAAACTTAAATAAAATAGGGAGAAACAATCCAAATAACAATAATATTGACAAATTTAACTTTTATGCTTCCTTGCCAAAATATCAGTAAAGATGTCACAGAGTAATGAAATATTAAGAAGACAAATAATCAGAAGGAGTCATAGTGATTTACAATGTTGCTAATTTAACTTAGTTTATGAAGAATAAATTCTAAGAAAGTGAAGGGAAAATTACTCTAAGCCACAATAAACAGAAACTCATATACAAGGCTTTTTAAAGACATCATCTAATCTTTTGAGTTTTTCTTTGGGGGGGGGAGCCACAGGGGGAGACATTTTTGCTATAGGGCGTGTGCACTTGCCGGAAAGACAGAGAGAGAAAGAGAGAGAGAGAGAGAGAGAGAAAGTGAAAAATCACCCCCCAGGGGTGATGGCCATGCCACAATCCCTTCTCCTCCATTCTCCTCACAAGATCTTGGGCACGCATGCACATGTGCCTGAGTTTAAGCCACCAGGTCCGGGACTCGAACTGCGGTCAATCAACTACATGGGAGTCCAGCAATGTAGGCATTACACCATCTGCTGGTCCCATCTCTTGAGTTTTTTGTTTTTTTGTGTGTGTTTTTTTTTATAGCTTTTTTTCATGATCCCTCTTCCCTGCCTTCAAGGTGGGACTGCAGGAAGATGTTGACTTGCCCAGTTCTTTCAGACAGGGTCTTGCAATGTCGCTATCTAACCATTATGAGTTTAATTAATGCTTATTTTACAAATAAAGGTCAACATACTTAAGATAACTAGGGAGCATAAATGTATATACTTACTAAAAAGCTAGTACTTTGATGCACTATATTTTTTTAAAGAATATGTACCTACACAGCATTATTATGTATATTTTTCACAAATTCTTAAACATTGAAGTAAAACAGGCATTACGATTCATTTTATAGATGATGAATTTATGTACATACATTAAGTGAACTTACCAACATCATTCAATAAAATATCCAGAAATCTGAGACTATACAATAAATAATCTTCAGATTGCATAATCCCTTTAAAAATGACTCAAATGATTATTCTGATTCCTAATTATTATTTGATGTCATTATTTCTTCATTATTATTATACACTCTAAGAAGAAGAAAAAAAAAGCCACATGTGGTTAATTAGCTTCCTTCCCTAAAACAAGTATTCCTTAAGATTTTTATTAAAAAAAAAAAAAGTCAGTGCACTTTTTCTACTTTCTTAGGAAGTGTTAGAGGAAGTGTTAAAGCAGTCAGATTTAGTCTCCTAAAATAGCCAACCCATGCAATGAAACATCATCTGTTAATTGGTACTAACATTGAAAAATAAAATTAATTTAAAGGATATGGATTCCTACTTGAGATTGGTAATATGAGTATAACCTCACAGGATTTTTTGGAGTTAGCAAGACCTTCCTTTCATTTGGATTGGTCCAAATATAACTTATTGGAAGTATTAAAACAAGACTTTCTTTGCCAATTGAAGCAAAAGAACTGTTGAATTTCTAAATTGCTATGTTACCAAGTATTTTTTTTTTTTTTTGAGAGGTTTTTTGCTATAGGGCACGTGTGCTTGCCAGAAAGACAGAGAGAGACAGAAAGCCAGAGGGGATGGTCATGCCACAATCCCTTCTCCTCCATTCTCCTCTCGGGATCTTGGGCACACACACACATGGACCGGTTGAGTTTAAGCCACCAGTTCAGGGACTACATGGGAGTTCAGAGACATAGCTATTATGCTAACTGCTGGTCCCACTATGTTAGCAAGCATTAAAACACACAATTGGACCAATCTTTATATATGATTTCTTAAGGTGGTTTCTTGGGGAGTTTGTGCATAAGCCTTATGATTATCATATGTTTTAATAGTTGGAATACATTAGCTATTCATCAGAGTGCTCATTTCAGCAAAATATGATGCTATTATTTCCTCATATGTTAAAATATCAGAATTATTTTATTATAGTAATTATAAAAGTTTATTTAAATGTAGTTTCACAAAAAGCAGGTTAAGAATTTAAATTACCCATCTGTATAACATCAAAGCTTCACTAAGTGGATGTTCACTAACAAACTTGGAATAATTGACATTTTATAGTGAATAAAATGAAATGCCACTGTGTCAAGCTAATTAAGTGGGTATCAGAATGTGCAAGGTAAAATGAGTCCCTTGAAGCCCTCAATGTCCTTAGTCCATTCGAAGATCATGTATCACTGCAAATTTTCATCTAGTTTATTTTGGGAGCTCAGGTAGTATGATTATTTTCAGACTTGAACTTCACACTTGCCGTGAATTTTACTTTAGTTGGAAAAAGCCAAAAACAAGAGGCAACATGCTTCATGATACTTCCCATCTGTGGCCCAGTTCATTTTAGGAAATACAATTCAGCAAATAGTTGATAGGAAAGAGATCCTCTGATCCACTGAAAGCTAGAATGAATCCTTTACCTTCATGCTTGACCTTGGAGTTGGTTGAGAAAAACCTCTGTTATGTGGCACAAATCAATGAAAAGCCTACTTGAAAACAGTAACATCACAAACATAAGAACCAATTTCAAATCACTTCTCTAGCTTAACTGTAAATGAGATCAAAATTTATGAAGCTTCATCACTGCTTTTTAAAATGTGTATCTAAATGTTTTTTTAATTGGTTATTAAGTAGCAATAGAGCATATTAAACCACAGCAAACATCTGGAAGGCTCTCTTTAGCAGTTTAATAGCAGCATTTCCCAAAGTCTGCTCATGCTGATTGTAGTTATTTCAGAATAAACATAGACTTGATGCAATGATATGAATATTTTCACGGACTGAAGCATGCTTGTTACAAAGGTGACTCTCGTTTTCCTTCAGCAAAGGTGAAACAGCTTTATTTGTAGAAGAAGGAATACTAGAGAAAACATACCTATCTAAAAGTCAAATTAGTAGCTAGCCTATACATTGTCAGATTACTTCCTTTTAAGTATAACTATAATTTATTGTCCTGCTTATAAAATGTAAGCACCTGTTCATTCTGCACACTGCCTCCATTTCAAAATGTTTATCAGTGATCCCACATCGTAATATTCCCAACTCCTCACATTGCAAATCGAATCTCCCTTCTCTTTTTTTCACTCTAATCTACATTTACAGCAAGCACACTTCTCAGTCTCTCTTCACTGCCCTTTTGTGTGTGCTGTTGCCTTTGGTAGGAATGTCCACATCAACATTCAGCTCTCTATAGAGTTACTTAATCAAACCAAATATCATTTGCTTCACAAGTCATTCATTTCCAATATTTCCAGTTGAGTGTGATTTCTTCTTTCTCTGTATTTCCGTATATATTATAAACTATCAATCTCAAATATATAGGGTAGAAGAACATGAGAATTTTTTTCCATTTTTTTCTTTTTTATTTGTTTTTATTATGGTTTACAAAAATTTTGAGCATTACGTATAGATGATGTTAATATTAGGGATTTTAGGGACCAGCAGTTAGCGTAATGGCTATGTCGCTGGACTCCCATGTAGTCAACTGCGGTTTGCGTCCCGGACCCGGTGGCTTAAAACTCACGCCGGGCACATGTGCGTGCGTGCCCAAGATCCTGAGAGGAGAATGGAGGAGAAGGGATTGCGGAGTGGCCATCCCCCCTGGGGGGTGATTTCTCGCTTTCTGTCTCTCTGTCTCTCTCTGTCTGTTTGACGAGCGCATGCGCCCTATAGCAAAAACCTCCCCCCCCCAAAAAAAATAATAAATTAGGGGTTTTATTTCCAGAATTGTGAAATACTGTTTTTTAAACTAAGTTTTGGCCTCACCTGAATGAGGCAGTTCATAGCCTCCTAGATAGCAGCGCTGGAAAACCACACAGCCAAACACAAGTTGAGGTCTCTGGGTTGGCTTGAAAATATGTCTTTGCCAGTGCACATTGGGCCTGAAGATTTTGAGACACTGAAGGACTGGGGAAAAAGTGTTGAGACCCTGTCAAGTACGCCTCTCTCTCTCTCCTGCATACACATAAGCTATCATAAAGAATAAAATACATATAACTTAAACCGTGTTAAAATGTAGCAGTTTTTCATTCTTTGAATATTAACTACATATTAGTAGTAGCTAACATAATATTTACTATGTGCCAGTTAAAAGTTTAATTCTTGCAACACTATGGGGTACATATGTATACTCATACAAAAGAGAAAACTGAGACTTAGAGAAATTAACTCAGCCAAGGTCACAAAAATAAAAATAGTCAGATAGGCACTCTAGAATTTATTCAATTCTATGGTCTTAGCCAATTTACTAAACCGGCAAAACTTGCCTTAAATTGTGGTGATACAATAGTGATGAACGATATTGAAGGCTCTAATCTCAGAGTGTAGTGAAAACTAATCGGTGAATAATTAGATTATTTTATAGCCTGATAAATGCTACAATAGAAAAAATATTTTGTGATATTGAAGTTCAATGGAGAAGAAACCAAGTTAGTCAAAGGAAATAGTTTATTATTATTACTATTATTATTATTATTATTTGGAGAGGTTTTTGCTACAGGACATGTGCGCTTACCAGAATTACAGAGAGAGACAGAGAGATAGAAAGTGAGAAATCACCCCCCAGGAAGGATGGCCATGCTGCAATCCGTTCTCCTCCATTCTCCCCTCAGAATCTTGGGCACGCATGGACATGCACCCAGCGTGAGTTTAAGCCACTGGGTTCGGAAATTGAAACGCGGTAGATACTTGGGAGTTCAGCGACATAGCCATTACACCAACTGCTGGTCCCAGAAATAGTTTATTATTTATATATTTATTTCTTTGTTTGTTATTATTTAATCATAGGGCATGTGCACTTGCCAGAGAGAGACAGAGATGACAGTAGAGTGAAAGTGAGAAATCAACCCCTGTGGGATGGCCATGTCACAATATCGTCTCCATTCTCTTAGGATTGTCCACTTCCATGCACAGGTACCTGGTGTGATATTCAAGCCACCAGGTCTGTGGCTAAAGCCACAGTTAGCAGTATGGGGGTGTAGCACCTTAACCACAATGCCACCTGCTGGCTCAGGAAATAGTTTATTTTATCTATTTTAAAATGGAACTATTTTAGTTGAAGGGTACTTGACATTGTCTTAAAGTAGAAAATTCCCAAAATCAAAAAAAAAAAAAAGTTAAACATTATTATAGAATATTATCTACGTAGGAGCAATGGACATGTTTATATTTCAGGTTGAGAATCCATCATAAAAGAGCATGGTAAAATACTAATATTTTGTTGATTGAGTTGATAGAAGGAGTGATTGATGAATGAATGAATAAGCAAGAGCAAGGAATAAATAAATGAATCATAGACCAAGCGAAAGATATGACTGACAATGATGTCTTTGCAAAAAACCTGCAAATAGCTAAAAGAAAAATGTAAGCTGGGCAATTGATTTTCTAGTATGTCCCATAAATAATTGTGTGTGTGTGTGTGTGTGTGTGTGTGTGTGTGTGTGTGTTTGAGAGATTTTTGCCATAGGGTACCTGCGCTCCTTGGAGAGACAGAGAGAAACAAAGTGAGAAATCCCGCCCCCAAGGAGGGATAGCCACACAATTCCTTCTCCTCCATTCTCCTTTAGGGAGTTTGGGCATGCATGCACATGTGCCTGGCATGAGTTTTAAGTCACCAGGTCCAAGACTCTTACTGCGGTCGACTACGTGGGAGTCCAGCGAGGTAACCATTTCACCATCTGCTGGTCTCCCACACATTTAATGATCTCCATGTCAAGGAAATGAAAATCACTTTGTACTTTTGGATAAATTAATTTTTCTATCACTTTTTTGAATTCAATAAACTAATACCAAAAAAGAGGAGGAATGGAAAAAAGTGGAAAAAAGTCATTAATTTCTCCACAGGGAATACTGCTTATCTTTACCAGTTAGCATTTTAATCACACAGAATGGAGGCACAGCACTGTCATCTGTATTTATTAATCAAGTGCCAAATACAGGGCTATGATTCCATTCTAGTTGGAATATTTTTCATTATTCACCTTATTTAATAAGCTGTCACTTGAAAGGGGGTCTGATAGGCTTCTTCTCAATGAATCTAAGAACTGCTCTGCCTTCTTCCTTTATTATGCATGCTACATTTGAAGCTAATGAAGCATAACCTCTGAGCTGATACTTTTGCACATGAAAAAGGCATCATGTCACATCTTCTATTTATTTCATCAGCTACTCATAGCCAACACAAAACACACAGAATGCCTCACACTTCATTTTTGACAGATGATGGATGTTCATGTTACCGTGTTGTCTAATCGTTTACTACCACATGCGTATTTAAGGTTTTAACCATGAATGAAATTACTAGGGAAAAAATCTGCAATTAAAAAAAAATTAATTAAAGAAGTATAGTAAGTATAATCTTGATTGTAATATTTGGAAGAATTTTATATATTCTCCTCCTAGGAAACAGTGTCTTGAAATACTTGTTCAAGAAGTATAATGTTACCTAATATTATTCTTGTGCGGCTTTTATTATTTATGAAAATAACTTTCTAATCATTTCAGGTAAAATCACTCAAAGTAGAATGGCTTCATTATTAAAGGGCATCAAAAGAAGTAATTTATCACTAAGCAAATGCTTTTATTAGAATGATAGTAATCAGTGTCACTGATTGACTAACACTAGTCAATTTAATGTAGAATGAAATCTTAAGACATAAGTTATAGTTGATCAATAACATGGTTTATGAAATAGACATTGCTATTCCTAGAAGCATGTGAATATATGTAACACAAGACAACTTTTACATATAACGTCTAGTGGCTTTTTTTCCTTACTGTTTTTTTTTTTTTTTTTTTTAGAGGTTTTCGCTATAGGGCGTGTGCACTCGCCAGACAGACAGAACGACATAGAGACAGAAAGCGAGAAATCACCCCCTAGAGGAGATGGTCACGCAGCAATCCCTTCTCTTCCATTCTCCTCTCAGGATCTTGGGCACACACGCACACGTGCCCGGAGTGAGTTCTAAGCCACCGGGTCCGGGACACGAACTGCGGTCCACTACATGGGAATCCAGTGACATAGCCATTACGCTAACTGCTGGTTCCCTCTCCTTACTTTTCAGAAGGCATGTGCACTCACTGGAGAGAATTACGCAGAAAGAAAGAGAGAGGAACCAGTAGATGGTGTGATGGTTAAGGTGCTGGATTACATAGACAATCATGGTTCTAGTCTCAGCCCTGGTGGTTTAAAAATCATGCCAGGAGCTTGTGAGTACTTGCCCAAAATCCCAAGAAGGGAATGGAGAAGGGATTGCTGCATGGTCATTCTCCTGGGGAGTAATTTCTCACTTTCCCTCTCTCTGTTTCTCTGTCTCTCAGTCTCTCCAGCGAGCCCACACATCTTATGGCAACAAACAAACAAACAAACAAAAAACTAAAAACAAAGGAAGAGAAAGTGAGAGGCATCTCTCATATGGGGAATGACCATTCCCTTTTCTATCTTTTCTTACCCTTTGGATTTTGGGCACTTATGCAAACATGCTCACCATATTTTAAAGGCCATCGAGTCGAGAACTCCAACCAAGTTGTCTACCATGTGAGATCTAGAAACCATAACTACCAGGGGAGAACTGGTCTGGTGTTTTAAATTTTTAAAATATGCTAAACATGGAATATAAATTTTAAAAGTTAACTACACAAATAGAATCCTAAGAATATAAATTTTATTTTCAAAATAGTGTGGTTTTATCTTTCTAAGAAATAAAACTTGGGAACCAGCAGTTAGTGTAATGGCTGTCGCTGGACTCCCACGTAGTCGACCACGGTTTGCGTCCTGGACCCGGTGGCTTAAAACTCACACCGGGCACGTATGCGTGCATGCTCAAGATCCTGAGAGGAAAATGGAGGAGAAGGGATTGTGGCATGACCATCTCCCCCTGGGGGGTGATTTCTCGCTTTCTGTCTCTCTGTCTCTTTCTATCTGGCAAGCGCACGTGCCCTATTGCGAAAACCTCTCCAAAAATAAAAAAAAGAAAGAAAACTTATGCTCAAAAAAATAAATAAGTTTTGCATACATGCAGACATCCACACACATTGCTGTACATGTATAGAGACTTTATTTTAAAATACATCTTGCAGGACCAGCAGATGGTGTAATGGTTATATTGCTGGACTCCCACATAGTCGACCACGGTTTGAGTCTCAGACCCAGTAGCTTAAAACTCACATCAGGCACATGTGCGTGCATGTCCAAGACCCAAGAGGAGAATGGAAGAAAAAGGAATGCAGCATGGCCATCCCTCCAGGGGGTGATGTCTCAGTTTTTGTATTTCTGTCTCTCTGGTGAGCACACCTGCCCTATAACAAAAATCTCTCCAAAAAAGATTACAATTTGCATCTTTATAATTGACTGCTAGCTAATTTATTCAACACACTTACTTGTTCTAAACACAGTAAGTATTACACTTGAAGGTAAGAAAACATATTTGAAGTACGATTATATCATACTCCATGACATTACATAAACATTATAGGGAAATCGTATCATGAGCTATCACAATCAAAATTGAAGTGAGAAGCTATTGTAAGACTAGGGAAACTAATTGGAAAATCTGAAAATACACAACAAATTTATTAATAACATTCATAATAATAAGTTATTAAAAGTCAGTGATAAAAAAAGGAATAGAGGACAAACATTCCCAATGTACAAAATTTATATAAACTTTCTTTTATTAAAGACAGTGACTGTCAAGGATCTTTATAGTTAAAATGACTGCCCAATAAAGAGTAAAATAAAAATTTTAACTTATAATCAACAATTAACAATTAGATGCCAAATTTGCCATATTCCTGTACAAAGGAATTTGTTTCCTTCAATTTATTTTAAGGAAAGTAAATTATGAAAGTAAAAATTATTTTTTCACAAAATGAATGCTAACCTATTTATTTCAAGGTTAAAATTAGCTTTCAGTTCTTTGATCTCTTCAGCTATTCCAATCAAAGATGTCTTAGTCACTGATTCAGGATGCACTGTGGCTAAGTTCCCATTACTCTATAGTATACAATTGATTTAATTTTCAACTTCCATTGCATGATAAGCTAGAAGAGTTCCCAAGAGACTGTCTGGTTCTGATGTTGCATTAAAATGGTCTGTTCCTAAATACAGCATTGTCAAGTGCATTACATTAGAAATCAGAACAAATATGTTCTATTCTTGGTTTATTCATTCTGGACCTGTTTCCTTATTTGTAATATGTTGCATTTATCAACTAGAGCTCTAAAATTAGTAATTCTAAATTATCTAATACTATTTTTATTACTCATTTTTAAAGAAAAATAGACCAGAAATCCAGAATTCATGCATGTTTTCTGTGTATAAAGTGCTCTCATATCAAAAATACAGCCTTCTTTTTTCTAAAGTCTTTTTACTCTGAGGGAGAGAGAATGCCAGAGCCGGTAGCTTAAAACTCACACCAGACATGTGTGTATGTGTGTGTGAGAGAGAGACTCCTGTTAGGATCCAAGCACTCCATGGTGTTCCTACCGTCTCCAGCCAGCTGGGAGCGGGAGCATACATGAGCCCATGTGTGCACCCAACATGTTCAAGTCAACCCAGGACTAGAACTTAGGACCTTCTCATATGGCCCCAGTAGTGTATCATGACATTCCACCATTGTGGCACCACGATTGACTCTACGGTTCTTTTTATACATAACCAAACTCTATTGTTGTAACACGTCTAGTTATTTCTATTATGTTATTATGTAATTGACAGTATATCTGTATTTTCTCTTTATATGTTTTTCAAATTAAAGAAAGCTATTACACAGTCATCCATTAAACTTCACTAGAATAAACAATTATATTGTATTAAAATTTTATGTTGATCTGAAGTGATTCTGTCCTGTGCACCTGTTTTCCAGAGCCATAGTCATTTATCTCCGTCTGACTTCTTTTCCACCTAAGTGTATACAACCACTCCATGGAAGATTCTGTTGATATAGACATGAGCTCCTGAGGCCTCAGAACTATCTTTTGTATTGAAAACTAAAGGCCAACAAAAATTATCACTTTAAGGTAAACAATGATGAAAATGAACACCAGTTATATTTAAGAATGATCAATCTAGGGACTGGAGCAAAGGATGAATTGCACATTGTTGAAGCAGAGGCAATGAATTGTGAAGGCTGTCCAGTTAAAATAGCACTGGCAACATTGAAAAAATCTGTACAGCCAATGGTTTCCCTTGGGGGCTTTAAAATTATACCACCTGTGGTCTTAAGGTTGAAGTGTGCTTCAGGGCCAGTGCATTTTAGTTAACAGCACTTAGTAGCTGTGGAAGAAGATGCAGAAGAGGAAGAGAAAGAGGGCATGAAACTTAAGTGTATCTGAACAGTGATCTGCCCCTGGAGGTGGTAGCAAGGTTCCACAGAAAAAAGTAAAACTTGATGATGATGAAGATGATGTTGAAGATGAAGATGATGATGATTTGAAGATGAAGAAACAGGAAAAAAAGTTCCAGTAAAGAAATCTACACAAGATACTCCTGGAAAAAAATGCTCAAAAATCAAACCAGAATGGAATCAAACAAAAAAATCAAAACTATCAACACCAGGATAAAAAGGTCAAGAATCGTTAAATATTTTTAAAAAATAACATTTTGAAAAACCTCCTAAAACACCAAAGGACCTAGTTCTGTGGAAGACATTAAAGCAGAGATACAAGCAAGTACAGAAGGTGGTTCTCGTCTCAAAGTGGAAGCCAAGTTCATCAATTATGTGAAGAATTGCTTCCCATGATTGACCAGGTGGCTATTCAAGATCTCTGGCAGTGGAGGAAGTCTCTTGAAGGAAATAGTTTACACAACTTGTTATAATTTTCCTTTATTGCATTTCTCTAATAGTTCATATCTGGCTATCCTTTTTATAATGCATAATGAGAATTTTCCTACTGTGTTTTATAAATGTTGTCCAGGTTCCATTGCCAAGAATGTGTTGTCCAATGTGCCTGTTTAGTTTCTAAAGATGGAAGTCCACCCTTTGCTTCGTTTTAAGTTATGTATGGAATGTTATGATAAGATACAATAGTAGTGGTGGTCAGATATGCACATGGTGAGGAGATTATTTATTTATTTATTTATTTATTTATTTATTTATTTATTATTTCACTCATACATGTGAAATAAACTTAGTATTTTAATACAGTAAAGAAATACTGGGAACCAGCAGTTAGCATAATGCCTATGTCGCTGGACTCCCACGTAATCAACTGCGGTTCGCATCCCGGACCCGGTGGCTTAAAACTCACGCTGGGCGCGTGTGCGTGCATGCCCAAGATCCTGAGAGGAGAATGGAGGAGAAGGGACTGCGGCGTGACCATCCCCCCTGGGGGGTGATTTCTCACTTTCTGTCTCTATATCTCTCTCTGTCTGTCTGGTGAGCGCATGCGCCCTATAGCAAAAAAAAACCTCTCCAAAAAAATAAAAAAGAAAGAAAGAAATACTAAATATTAAAATATTAAATCTTAAAACTCAGTTATTTTAGTATAGTAAAGAAATATTTTTTTCTCAAGCCTCAATTTTAATTTCTCTTATAGAGAGAAATTAAACTTTTTTTCCTGTTTCTTCATCTTCAAATCATCATCATCTTCATTTTCATCTTCAACATCATCTTCATCATCATCAAGTTTTACTTTTTTCTGTGGAACCTTGCTACCACCTCCAGGGGCAGATTGCTGTTCAGATACACTTAAGTTTCATGCCCTCTTTCTCTTCCTCTTGTGCATTCTTTGTTAAGTCACTCTGACTCATTGAACTGATAGGAACCTAGATCTCATCAGGAGTATTATTATTAAAAAACCTTTTATGTCACATTACCTTAGTATTTTCATCATCATGACAATCATGATCATGATTATGCTCAGTAAAATCATCTATCTACAAGGATTGTATCAGTAGTATGGATTACATGTATCTAGACTGTTCAGAACCTACATTCACCTTTTTGTAATTGTTCAATAGCAATCCTGACTGTCTAACCTCCACCCTTAGAAACAGTATTTGTCCATGTCTTTCTAAAATACATTATTGCCACATATAGATTAATAAGAGAATAATCAAATAATTAAGTGTAAATTCAAGGACAAAAATCAAAACTTAGTTGGATCACTCACATGCTCTGCATTTCCTTTTTTTTCTTGTATCTAAAATGTAATACTGGACATACTCCATATAATTTTCATGACAATCATATTAAATAAATTATATGAACTACATAGAATAGTGTCTTGGTACATGATTATTTTTCTTTAAGTAAGTGCTACTATTATATTTTAAGTACATAAATATAATAGTATAGAAAATATATATAATGCGGAATTTAATTATATATGATCAGCTTTGCATAGTAGATGTATCTTACTTATAGTCTTTAATGGACTATAACATGTAACTAGTATAAGTACTATAATACACATTAAATTATTATGCTTCAGGAAATGATATAATATTCTAAGATAAATTTATTTATGCTTAAAGATTTCACTTCACATGAGGAAATGTATTTGAGTCTTTATTTTGCATTACAGATGTTTTTAAAGCTGAACTTTTTTCAAGTTTTTGCTATATCCACATGAAAAAAATCTCATCAACTGAAAATATGTTTTTCTTAAGTGCAAAACTGCCTGAAAGGATAAATTTATCCTTTTTATAATACAAAATATAAATACATTTGTATCTACTACAAATCCCTGTTGTTCAAGATTTTGTGTAGTTTGATCATCATAGCAGAAGTTCATTAGTCTACATTTTTTCTATGCTTTTTAATAAATGCGTCATCTGAGTTTTGTGTAATTAGAAAGAAATATAAATATGATCTGACATAAAGAAAATCTGTTCCAGAACTATATCTGAAACAAATAAATACAATATTCAATTTAACAAACATTTATTAAATAATTGCTCTACAATTGATATTTCCCCAAGTCCTAAGAACAAAATTTAGCAAATAAATTGTAGGAGATTTAGAAGTCTAGCAAAAGAGACAAGAGTGAAGAGTGGAGAATTAAATAGTGTGTAAAATAGAGATAAAAGATCATACTGATGAAATCTATCTGAGGTATATTTTGTATCCATGAGCAATTTTGTGTTGCTGTATTATAGAATATATTCACTGGTTCTTATAATGTTCTTTAAAGTCTTAGAGAATTTGGATTGTGGAAAATCCAATGGAAGTAGACTTCTGCCAAAAGATGAAAAACAGTGGAAGGTAAGCAATATGCTAATAGCCTGAGACAGAGATTATACTGGTCTCAGAAGCATTTCTTTTCTGTTAAAGACGGAAGTGTAGATACTAGAAACCGTATGGTAGAGGAGTGGATAGTCTACAGGTAGGTGGGAGAGGCTCAGGAAAGAAACTCTTAATAGTAAGACACAGATTTAAAAATTCTCTATCGAAAATTATGTTTATAGTAATATCCTTGATTCGATAGTTGTGTACTGCATGCATACCTTAAAAAACATATTGTGTTCTATAGAAATGTACAATGATTGAACGTCAATAATAAATCATGAAATAAAAAAATAATATGGTAATGAAATAAATTATTTTAAATGAGCATACAAGGAAAATAAGCCATATTATGTAAAATGTGACTTTCTATTTGTTGAGATGATTAAAAATTGTGACAGGATTCCAAATGAAAAATCAATGTGATGTTATTTATGGAATGCATTATCAAGACTCTAACATATATTGACAGATCAGATATCACTCTAGAAAAGGCATTATTGATTATGTGCTGAATTTTGTTTTTTCTGCAAAATACAATTCCTAGGAATTTTCAAAATTTAAATGCTGATGACATGTTTAATCTTAGATAAATGCTTAGCATATTAGTTTACACTAATATGTTCATTAAAATATTCCAATATAATTTGTTTAACTTCTTACTTTGGAATAATTTTAGATTTACAGAAAAGTTACAAAGATAGTACATATATTCCCTTTATATCCTTTACCAAGCTTCCTCTAATGTCACTATTATATAAAACCATAATATATTTATTAAAGCTAAGAAATCAACATTAGTACAATACTCTTAAATTTAGAATTTCTAGGATCTCACAGGATTTTTTTTTTTACTAATACCCTTTTTATGTTCTAAGATTTAATTGAAGGTACTGTATTAAATTTGTGGTTATGTTTCCTTAGTCTTCCAGGTTTCTTTTCATAAAGCATATATCTTTACTTTCTATTATTTTTTCCAAGTCTCTAAATGTAGGCTCAATCCAGGAGAGAGAAATTAAGCTACACCTCCTTGAGATGGAGTATCTACATATATTATCCCTGATAAAATATTTTATACAAATTTTGCTCTATTGTATCAATTAGTTCCAGGACTTCTAAGAAGGAAAATTTCATATCTCTCAGTGACATTTTTTTGAAAATAATCACATGAGAAAATTTATTTTGAAAATACTTATTTTAAAATAAATATGGCAAAAGAAAAATGTGGGTAAACTAGGCTATAAGAAATTAAAATAATTAGGCAGGTTAGAGAATCAGGATGGTTAGCATTACAACCCTTGCTACCTACTACTGCATGAACTGGGATATTAATGTTGCAAATTCTCACAAAATAGCAGTATAAACACAATACCATTATTATAAATATTAAATAAAGTATGTAAAGCCATTAGTTTGTTTTCTGGGACATATAGTATATGACAAATGCTCAAAGTACAAGAACTCTTATTATTTCTTGGCATTGGAGGCAAATGGACCTTTTTGAGAATCTGTTCTCACCCTCTGAAGTCTCCTCCTGACCTCTACCCTACTTTCCATTGTACACTCTCTTTGGTCAAGAGCTGAATGTCCAATAGATCCAACACACCTTCATTCAGCCTCCCTTTATCTGATGACATATGATTCAACAATGAGTTTTTCATATAGTACCAACAGCTTTAATCTTTTTGTTTTCTATGAGAATCTGCCGTCTTTTAAAGCTTCGTTGGTAAGATCTAAGTCTTTACTTTTTAAAAATACATTTCACATCCGTCTGATGTGCTTGGTTGACATGTAAATATGCAGATTCTGGTCTGTGTGAATGAAGCTGAAGCACACAGACATCAGCACACTCACATTCCTGGGTGACTGTCTCGGGGCTTTAGGTGATGCTCCTTATTGTTTGAATTGGAGTACAAGCCATGCTTGATAAAGATTGCTTTTGTTTGAAAGAAAAACATTATGTGATAGTTTATGCCTTTAAGAATGCACAGAGTAAAAACCTATTAAACAGAATAGCTGAACCATGAAGGTCAACCTAGTATTTTAGATGAGTAAAACATGTAACTTCTTGATAGTTTTTCTAATCTGATTATAACATATGTAATTTCTTGCTAAGGCTTAAAAGGTCTGAATGGAGGTCTATTATATGTGTAAATCGATAGCCCAGACACTTTCAGATTTTTTTTTAAACTATTAGCTGGTTCAAAACTATTATAAAAAGATAATGGTGAATTGTACTGCTTATTATTTCAAAGGAGGTGCTTCCTAACTCAGTGGCAGTAGTGGTCGGAATAATCAAGGTTTCAGCCCAGAATGAAAAGATGAATGTTTGCTGATTTGTTGATGTAGATAGGGTTACAAAAACACTTCAAAGTGGGACAGCTAATATCTTCCATAGTTTCCCTAGTGCGAATGAAAAAATTGTAATAACTGGGAAAATTTCTTATAATTTATGAATGATTGTTTATTATAAATGAAGTCAAAATCCTTTAAATTGGTAATTAATTCCATTTTTTTCTTGGCCTTTATCTCATCTCCTTTAAAGAAAATATTGAAGAGTGGCAAAGTGCTGATAACTGTTTATAATACTTGTTTAAAAAATCCACAAATAAATAGATTGAAAAGAAAAAAATAGCCAACACCTATTTTCTATCCCATTACAATAAGTCTTCCTCATGGAAGTCAAACCACGGACTTTCCCTATTCTTTCAATTCCTTTGGAATGTTTGCAATCACTGTATATTTCTGATCTCTTGATTTCTGTTTTAACAGAAAAAAAAATCTTTATTCTCCAGTTATCGCTAAGATCGGTTCTACCCAGTTTCCTTTTGAAACCCTGCCCCATTATTGTATATACCTATGTATGTAATGTTATTTAAGTAATTACTCTTTCTCCTATTATGAGACTCTCTGAGAGATCCCATATATCTCACATTTTCCAGTACCGTTTTTGTACTGGTGGTACTCAACTCTACATGTTCATTTCTGGCCTGTGTCCTGAGCCATAGAACCAACATTCAAAGTAGATGCAGACCTCTTAAAAAGGAGCTTCATGTATACATTGAGTTCCAGTACAACTTTATTTTAGTCCAAACATGTTTTTAATTCCTTGAATAGTTTCTTAATAATACACTATTTTCATGATCTTTTTGAATACTCCTTGTATATATGTCCATAACCACCACAAGAATTCATCCTTCTTTTCTCCAGAATTAATCCTCTTTTTTTTTTTTTTTTTGATTTCTCCGCTTGTTCTCTAAACTGGACAACTGAATTGTCCTTTACTCATGTATCTTTTCCTTCATGATCTACCATTGATTACTAAGGGCTGCTAATTCTCCACTAAACTTCCTTCCATCTGTAGACACCTCTTCATCCTATTGCTTCAGTTTCTTCCAGGTCTCATTAATTTTCACTTGAATTGTCCCAGAGTAATTGCCCTCTCACCTCTATTCATCCTGTTTGTGCTACCAGCTATTGTTCTAGAGTACAGATCTAAGTATATCTTATGATTACACCTCACAATTCCCAATTCTCTAAACATCATTAAACCCCAAACTTTAGCCTGGTCTACCAATTGCCCTAAATTTGATCTCTGTTCACTTTTTCAGTTCATTTTACCATTTCTTTTTGTTCCCTCTTCTCTTAAATACTCCTGTTCAACCCATGATGTGCTATAAATACTTTCTTATAATGAAGTTATTATGTTACCCACTTCAGAGGTGATGAAGTTCAAAGTTAGAGAATTTATATAGATACCCCAAAGTTATATAATTAGAAAGACATGAAATCAACATTCACGTCAAGGTCTGCTGATGCCAAACCAAATCATCACTTCATTACCTAAACTGAAGAAATCCAGATACTACCAATATTTTTTTCACTCATTATTAAAAAAATAGGAATTACTTTCTGAACATGTTTAATCTCAAATGTATGATATTTATGTGCATTAGATTTGGAATGAAATTTTGTGATTGTTTTCATTTTAATGACAGTTCTGAAACATTAAAAAATGTTTTTAACTATTAAAGCACAATAGCTTCATAGTGAGAGAAGGATAACAAAATATCTAACTCAGAGTATTACTAATCAATTGAACAGAAAATACATATTATTTCATGCATAATTTAGTTATGTTTTTGTTTGAAGGATGTAGGATGCCTGAAAGAATATTCAAATGATTTCAAAATATTAAAAACCAACTGTTTAAAATAGCCAATGTTAGGTTAAGAGTTTTGATATTTTATTTTATCACAACATGCTAATAGAAGAAAATGTGCCCAGCTTTTTTCCTGTTTTGTTTTGTTTTAACTTTGCCAGAGATTGCATCCACTCACTGGAGAGAGACAGAGAGAGCGAGAGAAGGAAAGTGAGAAAGCATGTCCCATAGAATATGATCATATCACAATCCCTTTGCCTCCACTTGTTCCTTTCAGAATTTTGGGCCTATATGCATACACACCTGATTTGTTTCTCAAGCTATAAGGTCTGGGACTCAAACCGTTACATGTAAGGGTCTAGACACCTTAAGCACCAGGCCACAGGGCCGAGGGCACAGCTTTTAGAACACATTTGTAAATGAATAAAAAGTAACATTGTTTATCAGCTGTGGAATTTCTTAAGTGAACATGTGACTCTTCTAATAAGTAAAGATTATTTCTTCCTTTTTCTGTAAAGACGTCAGAAGTCAAAGATCACTCATTAGGTGTGAAGAGGAAACCAAGAATAGAATTCGTATACAGATAGTCCCTGACTTATGATGGTTGGACTTATACATTTTTGAGTTCATGATAGTATGAAAGTGATACACATTCAGTAAAACTAGTATCAAGTACTTATACAACCATTCTGTTGTTTTACTTTTTAGTACAATATTTAATAATTTACATGATATACTCGATACTTCATTATAAAATAGACTTTATGACAGATTTTTTTTCAACTGTAGGCTAAACAAAATGTTTTGAGCACATTTAAGTTTGGATAGGCTAAATGTTGATATTTACGAGATTAAGCGTATTGAACGCATTTCCACCTAACCTGTTTTCAACTTATGGCGGGTTTATCGGAAGATAGCCCCTTATCAGTTGATAAAGATCCTTACACTGGCAATGCTCTCCTTATGTTATTCTATGTAAGACATTTATTTCCTTAGCACTTGAAACTTTTGACCAATTTTCGTATTTTAAATAGTCCTCACTTAAAAAAAATTAAATACAGAAAGAAGCATTTTAAATGACCATAGGCTGCTTACTCTAAATGCTAGCAAATGTTAAGTACATCAAGAGCCAAAACATGATTTTCACTAAACATTACTTGGTGTGAATAGTGCCCCACAGAGTTGTTTCAGAACAATTCGTTTAATCTATAATGAGAATCAATGGGGTAAATTTGTAAGCATTGAAGACACATAAATGACACTGCTGATTACCCAGTGCCGTCACAACATGCTTCTTCCTTCTGACAAAATAGTCAGTGAAATTACAATAAGCACAGTCTTGGGACATACAGAAACTACCAAAGAAGTAGTTTACTTAATCTTGGTAATTATATCCTAAGTGCATTCCTTTCAACATTTCCATTTGAATTTAGACACTTTATTTTTTTCTGTGTCCTTGAATACTTTGAGTGGAAAATGTGTTTCAGCCTAGAGATACCGTGTTTTGTGGGTGGAGATCTTTTATACAAAAAGTTTTAGAAATTTAGTAACTACATTTTGTATCATTTATGGTATACTCTAGCCAGGGAAAAAACCTGAATGGACTTTTCTGTGATCATGTATCCACACTAGTCAGTTAGTTTCTTATTCATGGTGAGAAGACCAACTGGTTGCTTATGTGGAAGATATTTTGTGAATCAATAAAATGTGTGTGAGGAGGGAAGAATGGAAAGCAACTGTAGACACGAGAGAGAGTGTGGGAGGAGGGTGAGAAATGGCAGAAGATGAGAAATAGGGGTGGAAGTATATATATATATATATATATGAAACTAGAAATGGAAAATTACCGATGATAACGTGTATGATTAAGCCCTATGCAGTATATTTTGGATGGGAAATTAGGAAATTACATTTTGTATGCTGTGACTATGCTCAATGAATGAATGTAATAATTAATTAATTAATTAAAAATAAATAAAGAGGCATTTCTACATTCAGAGATAAAATTTTAGTTCAACAGACAACTATATTAGTGCCATGTCCCTATGAGAATGTTGATACACTTCTTAGAAACAGGTCTGAGGAAGCGTGATTCAGTTGGGGATTTATTCATCAGACCAATTTCTAGGAACAGCATCATGGGAACCATGAGAACTTGGTGATCTAGATCAACTCAGCTCCTTCCAGGTGGGGAACTCAGGAGTTGGTCAACTGACCACATGTGGTATGGAATGTCACAGTGAAATGAAATCCTCATTACTGTCCTCTCAACACACTTGCCTGGCAAGTCTCTAACCATCTACTTTGCTTATGCTAAGTCCCTTCTCCAAGAGGGTAAAACTTGCTATATAATCAGAGTTGTCATCAGGAATCTAGACTCAATCTTGGAACATGATTCATTTTCATAAATGAAAATCAGTATGGTCTATAACTAGCAGAAGATAATTACTGTCTTTAAAAGGGATGCTTGAATTCAAAATAACATTGTTTTTTCTTTCCTGACTTCTGGTCTTAAGAGTATTTCTTTTGGAGGCAGTCATAAAGGTTGGCTTTCTCTTGGCCTCAACTTAGCCCAGTACTGAATTTCTGCCATTATCCTTCATACATCTGAGGTCCAGGAGAATTGTCAAATGTGCTTCACTTGAACCATTCTTTCACTATTCAATTTGCAATAATTATATTAACCTGAGAAGGAGATTATCAATTTAATATATCTTGCTTAAAAATAATTCAGTTAAATAAATGTACCAAAACTTTAAATATTTATAAATTTACATTTAATAATGAAAATATACACATTAACTCTTTGTTAAATATAGTCTCTGGGGTTCTTCTGTGTAGAATCAAGATATGATTATGTTGACTGTGGTTATAAAGGTCAAAATCTTCTAGGGGAGGTATATATCTCTTTATCATCTGCCTGCTTTGGGAGTTCCATTGACAATCATGTCTATTACTCTGGAATTAAATTGAAAATGTTTGTGTGACTAAGAAATGGGGAACAACCTGTGCTGTATAGGGTGCCACATTCTAATGGCTGAATTAGACTGACTCTCTAGAAACAAGTAGATTTTTAATCAATGTTATGCTGAGGTTACATTTCTAGGCTTAGATAATAATACAGTAAATAAATGTACAGTGGTTATTTTGAAAATTAGAAGTGGATTTTAAAACCAATTACATTAAATGAACATAAAGTGTGATTATTCTTTGAGAAGTTTTATTATTGTAAAAGAAAGATTATTTTTATCAAAAACAGTCCATATATATTTATTATAATGTTGATGGAAGTGCTGAGAATTGATACAAAATATATCTTTCTCCTTATAGATGTTTTCCAGAAAAGAAACTTTTAAAATAATATCAACTACATAATAAACATATTCACTAGAATTCTGTATTTAGGGGTAACAATATCAATCATAGTAACAGAATTATAATAATAATACTTCACATTGCTAGAATTTTGGATCAGCAGTGCTTTTCCAAACATAGGCCTTATAACATAAGGGACTTAGGTAAGAAAACTATTCTATTATTTATGCATTCTGTGACCTTAGGATAATCACAACCTCTCAGAGCACTCCCCTATCTTTAAAATGAAAATAAACATACCTACCTCACTGGCAGCTTTAAGCTCTAACTGGGCTAATATTTTAGAGCTTATTTTTATTGACAATGGATGCTTGACAAATACCAATTTCTATTTGAATAGATTTTGTCTGCAAAGTAGCACTGTTAAACTCCCAACCATCCAAGAAGCTCACCTGGAAAGGAAAAAGTTTTAGATAGAGATATAATCATCACGAGAAAGCGTTATTCAATTAGTTCTGAGGTGTTTTGAGAAGCTGTATTTTGCTGTAATAACAGGTGACACATGGAGTACTAATGAAAAGCATTAGGGAAGAGAAAGAATGAGAGTTATGTCAATTTCTAAGAAAGACTATTAGCTTTCATTGCATGGAATAACCATAGCAGAGGGCTTGGCAGTGGCAAAGTAGAGACTGGAGATTGATGGCTTACACTAACAATATTTTAAAAGTCAGGAAAGAATAAGAATTTTGTGTCAAAAGGTACTACATAATGCACTATCTTACTGTGTCTTATAGTTTCCTTTTTTTCTTTCTATTGTTTTCAATCTTTCTTTTCTGTGATGCACTTTCTTCCCTTTTTTTTTCAACTTTTGAATGTCTCATTTTTAAATGTGTTTTTCTTTTTTAAAATGCTTTTGAATTCACAATCCTTTTATTTGGTGATTTTATTCTGCCACTGTTTATTCATTTTTCATCTCATTTTTGCTAACTCTCTAAACCCATAATTACTGGCATTGCTTTAATTTTTCATGCAGTCACTCATCATTTATCTTGTGTACTCCAATGCTCCACTTAACACTCAACTGAAGCTATTCTTATAAATTATCCAGGACTTCCTTCTGATAAAAGTCATTGCCCTTGTCTCAATTTTCATCTTAATCGAATGTTCTGTGACATTTTATTCTGTTGACCACTGGTTTCTTTAATAATTCATGAACAGATATCATATTAACTTAAGTATCAACATATTCAAGATGAAAATCAAATCCAGTTGAATACGATTCATTAATTAAACAGTAACTCATGAAAGTAAACGGATGAATAAATCCCCCAATACCAATATATAGCTAATTATTTCAACTTTCTTTTCTACATATTTTTCTGACTCTGGCAGAAACTTCTAGCTTTCTTACTGCCTTTTGACCATCTTTGGCAGACTAACTGTAAACTTTATTCCTTTATTTCTTTTTATCCTTTATATTACCAGAGTCACCACTTAAGTTTTCCAATGTTGCCTTTGTGTCAAAGACTCGCACACCTTCTAAGTCCTGATCTGTGTTTTCCAATATCACATCTCCAGTTCTTTCCTAGGCAATGCCATTAAGTATCTTCTTGTTCCATTAAATACCTGATAGTTAAAATGTGATGACCTATTATGTTGCCTCTAACCATTTTAGACCTAATATCAAGAATGGCATTTGGCAAAACAAAACAATTTTTTTCTCTATACACCTATAAACCCTGTTTTAATCTGTGTTATTACAACAAAACAAAATATCACAAACTGAGTAATTAATAAAGAACACACTTTTTTTTGTTTTGTTTTGTTTTTTGTTTTGTTTTGTTTTTTTTTACAGTTCTGGAATCTAGGAAGTCCAAGATCCAGGTACTAGCAAGGTCAATGGTTACTGAAGGCATGTTTTTCTTAGATGGCACCATCTAGATTTCATCACATAATGGAAGAGTGTAAAAGGAGAACTCAGCCTCTCAAACCATCTTATTAGGTTGTTAGAAAAGCCATGATGTATTTTTTTCCCTTTTTTTCTATGCAAAAATGCATCATGACTTTTCCAACAATCCAATCTGTAAATAATGGGGCAGGACTCTCATGGCCTAATCACCTTCCAAAGCCACCATATATAAATATTCTTGAGATATTTTTGCTATAGAGTGCATGCACTTATTAGAGAGACAAAAGTAAAAGAAAAAGTGAGAAATCACCCCCCAGGGGACAGCCATTACATAGTTCCTTCTCCTGCATTCTCTTCTCTGAATTTTGGGCATGCATGCATATGCACCCAGAGTGAATTTCAAGCTGCTAGGTTTGGAACTTGAACCGTAGTCAGCCATGTAGGAGTTCAGTGCCTTAAGTACTACATCACCTGCTGGTCCCAGCCACCATGTCTTAATACCACCACAATGGAGATCATGTTTTAATATGAATCTTGGAAGGAGCACATTCAAACCATACCACACCCTGATTTCAAAACCCAGGATTCGTCCTCACCGTTATCCATAGTCATCATATTCCGCATGATTAGCTAAGGACAAGTCCACAGTGTGTCATCACAAAGGACCCTTCCTTTGAAACACTGCATTTCTGCTCATATCATGCTTTTCCTGCTGTCAAGTATAAAGGTCTATAATTTCTCCCCATCATGTATACTAGTAATCTTCATGACTGGCTCACAATAGTTGACTGGGATATTTTAAAAGACACTGGTGTTTAGAGAGCATCTCTAAATATTCTTATTTAAGACAGAAGAAGTAAGACTTTAGCATCTCAATTTGTTATAAGCTCCCTGGACTGCTTACCTGAAAATAATGCAAAGTTTGGCCATTAACAGTTGGGAGTTATAATTACTATTTCAGTCTATTGACTCTGACTAATTTAAATGTGTCCCATTATTTCCCATTTCTGGAAGTGGAAAGTGACAAAGTGAGTAAAGAGAAAAACTGTATGTATCCCATATTTACAGAAAGTAGGAGTACTAGAGTAAATGCTCTTTAAGTAAATACTATTTTTTAAATGATGAATATCACACACTGTATGCATTGTTTGAAAAATCCATATTATATCCCTTGAAGATGTACAATTAAATGTAAATAAGAAATTATTTTTAAAATTTAAATTAAATAAAAAGAATCAAATAAGAAATTTGTAAACAGAATCCAGTCTTTCTTGTCAGTTGTGTCACCTAAGGTTAAGTTACATCATTATCTATTACTTATATTTTGCAAAATTTCTTTCTGTATATATTTTTTTAATTTTGAGACTTTCTGGAACACAGTATTCTACTATTCATTATTCCATGTGTCCATGCCTCAGATTGTACCTTCTACTGTTTATCGAATCCCTGTGAACTAAACCATAATTCATTTAATTTATTAATCCTTCAACCTATAAGATTATAAAAGTGAGTAGATAAAAATAATTAGCATAAGAATAAACAAAACAACAGCTAAAAGACTAAAAATTCTGAAGTAATATACCTCAAATCATAGTGATATGAGATCAACTATTCACTGATAAAAAAGTTGTAGAGAGAGTGATTAAGCAGAGAATACCTATTTATTGAGACCTTACAATGGTGTGTATATATATATATACACACATATATATTATATATACATATATTATATATTATATACATATATTCTATATGTATAAAACATAGATGTTATGTATGTATGTTATATAATACATGTATATTATATAACATATACATATATGTTATGTGTATACATATTATATATACATATATACATATGCATATATGTATATGTATATGCATCTGTACATATGTATAATACACATATATTATATTATATATTATATATATTATATAATTATATATTATATTATATTATGTTATATATATTATATATATAATACACACGCATATATTTTTATATATGTGATTATAGATGCATATGTACAGATGTATTAGAATATATACATCCCCCATCCTACCTCACCCAGTCCATGGAATACTGTCTTTCATGAATCTGGTCCCTGGTATTGGGAAGGTCGGGGACCACTGATGTAAATGGTACCTAAACTGATAGGATTAAAAAGATCCTTGTAGGAGCCAGCAGGTGAAGCAGTGGTAATGCAGCTGACACTCTTGTGAAAGACTCTGGGGGTTGTATTCTGAGGCCTGGTTGAGCATGCTGATCACATGTGTGTGCGCCTGTATTCTGGGCTGACTGAGACAGGAGATGTCATGGCATGAAGATCCTGTTGAGAGTGCCTACTCTTTTGTGTTTCTCTCTGTCTCAGGGAAGAAGTACACAGACTTAACAAAAAGTCCTTATGACTGGTAAGTTAATAGTCTGCAGAGAAATAAGGATAGAAGTGAGAGCAATAATGATGACATAACTGCAAAATAATTCTGTTATGGTGAAAATCTAAACTGTCTAGGTAGAGGAGAAGGTGACAAGAAATTCTGGAATTTAGATATATTTTAAAGGAGGAGTCAGTAGGACTTGTCATTGAACTGGATACAAAATGTTAAAGGAAGAGAAATGTCAGGAATCAGTTCAAAGATGAGAACAATTAATGAAAAACAGATGAAGCATTTGAAATTCAGATGACCATAAGGCTTGCATCCAGCTAGACAGCTGTTACAGCTAGATAATATTTTGGGGTGCATTCTAAATAATTAGGAGAGTAAATGTTGTATAGGATATGAGAATCACGGGGCCAGCAGGTGGATGTAGGATAAGGTGCTAGATACCACATGGCCGATTGTGGTTTGGGCCTTGGATCCAGCAGCTTGAAAATCATACTAGGCATTGGAACCAGCAGTTGGCATAATGGCTATGTTGCTGGACTCCCATGTAGGTGACCGTAGTTTGCGTCTCAGATCTGCTGACTTAAAGTCACGCCAGGTGCGTGTGTGTGCATGCCCAAGATCCCAGGAAGAGAATGGAGAAGGGATTTCAGCATGGCCATCCCCCCTAGGGGGTGATTTCTTGCTTTCTGCCTCTGTCTCTTTCTGGCAAGTACACGCACCCTATAGCAAAAACCTCTCAAAAACAGAACAAAACAAAACAAAAAACAAAGATCATACTGGGCACGTGTGTATGTGTGCTCAAAATCCAGAGAGGAGAATGGAAAAGAAGGGGTTGCACCGTGTCCATACCCCCAGTGATTGATTTCTCATTTTCCCTCTCGCTTTCTCTCTCCTATGAGCGCTTGCTCCCTATGCCAAAAACCTGAAGAGAAAGAACATGAGAGTCAAATATATACAGTCATGTATCATTTAAGGATGTTTCAGTGAATGATGACCACACATTCAGCAATAGTTTTATATGATTATACCATATAGCACTGTAGCCTTGGTGTATAGTAAGATATACCATCCAAGTTTGCGTAAGTACCTTCTATGCTGTTTGCACAATGAAATCACCTAACAGCACATTTTTCAGAATGTGTTCCTGTAGTGAAGTGACTAATGACTGCATTTTTTCATTTATGGCTCTTAAACAATTTTATCTTGTTTAGTCTCCCCAATTAGTGACTGGTAATATATGCAGTTTAACTGCTTGTAAGGCTCCCAAACTAAACCCATGGGATTATATGTTACTTCAAAGTTTACAAGGAACTAGAAAATTGGGAGTGGGGAGATGTGTTGCTAATGAATTATTGCCATTGCTAGTTCTCATTCTATTATTTTAAGTATTCTCTGGGTGACAATCTATTCACACCTTTCAGTAACTCTGGGGCAGGTACCTTACAGAGCTCTACTAAACAGACTGTAGAGTCTTGAGAAGCTTCTTCTGGAACTGCCCACATCTTCACCTGCATGCAGAAACACAACAACCTACCAAACATCTTAGATTTCAACGGATTCAACCCACTTACTGTGGATATTTAACTGAACTTTTTGCCCAACAACAACAACATCTGTATTTTGTGTAAGAATTGTCTTCTAGGTTTTGGGGAATTTTGAATTTTCATCCTAAAATGTAAAAGCCAGTAAATACCACCCAAATTTTCTCTGACTCCTATTATCACTCACTTTATATGCAATGAACTAAAATTTAGAACTATAATTAGTTATTTCCTTAAAACTGAAGAGAAGTATAGCAATAGAAGGAAGACTAAAACATGAATTACTATTCTCATAATTTATATGGCATTAGTTTTTGATACCTATGAAAATTAGGAAAAGATATTCAAGATAAAGAAGGATATATTTCACAGCAACCAGTGGTATGGTAGTTAAGGTGACTAGACCCAACATGGTCAATTATGTGTTTCCTGCCCTGACCCAGCAGCTTATAAAATATGTGGGTGCCTGTGTATGTGTACCCACAATCTCAGGAAGAGAATGAAGGAAATAGAACTATAGCATGAATATCCTCCCTGGGAGTTGCTTTCTCGCTTTATCCCTCTCTCCCTCCTTCTTCTCTCTCCAGCCAGTGCACATCCCTTATAGCAAACAAATTGAACAGAAAGAAAGAAGAAAATATTCCAAAAACACTAAGAAGAGAAAATAATGAGTTAGGTTATCTAGCAATTAAGATAGACTTCTGCTAAGAGTAAAAGATATTTTATTCTCATTAACCTTCATACACATTATTAAATCTAATTTCCAGTTGAGTACTAGAATAAGGGTATAGACTTTTTAAAATTTTATTCAGTCATTTTTATCAGGGGTTGTCATATATGGAAAAAGAATGTAATGAAAGTATAATAAAAAACAGTAAGGCTGTAGATAGCTAAAAACAAATAATTAAAACCACAAAGAATGTTACTATTCATCTAGAAATTCTAGGCTGGTAAAATCTTACATCTGATAAAAACTTAATAATTTCATCAACATTCTCAGAACGATATGACAGATTCACAAAAATAAAATTATGCACATTATACTTCTCTTTTTAAATACCTTATAATTTCCAAAATTAAAGAAGAGATACAGTTTTATCATTTTCAAAATATTCATTTCAAAATATCATTTTCAAAACTTCAGTGATTTTTAAATTTACCTGTGTGTGCCATACTCCCATGCTACTTATATAGATGCGGAAATATTAAAATGCTACCAAATTTTCCAGTGTGTACATTTAGTTAAACTGTTGTAGGATGTAATGTGGAATAGTTAATCTGGAGGAAAGGCAGAGACATAGGTTGGTTGTTATTTTTCCCTCTTTCTTGTTCCAGAAACCACTTGACAAGTCAGCAGACAGACATGTTAACCTTTACTCTCCCTCCCTAGAGTCTCCAGGAATAGAGCAGATGTGATGTTTCATATCAAAGATGAGCAATGTGTCTGTCCATGGGCTGGGGGGTTTACACTTCGCCTTCAGCTTGATTAGTCTGGATTGCTTGGATTCACAGATGAGTTTTGGAAACATGTGTGAACAATTTTAAGTCATTTTTCTTTCATTAGGTGCTAAAGTAATGGAAGTGGATAGGCCTTCTCTGTGTGTGCGGTGTGTGTGTGTGTGCAGTGTGTGTGTGTGTGTGTGTGTGTGTGCATGCATGCGTGTGTGTGTAATAATAGTGGATGTGCATTGTGTACATGAGCCAAGAGCTGTTAAGAACTATTTTACAATCTCGTGTATCTCATGTAATCATTACAAAAACACTTCAAGCGGAAGTTCCATGAAACTCAGAAAAGCTTTGCTATTTGCAGTGTAACAATAATCCTTATCTTTAAAAAAAAAATGTTATAGTAATTTGTTCCCCATTTTCTTCTGAAATTTATTGTGTACCTTTCTTGGTCCTTTAGGAGACTGACTGTAAACCATATCACATCAGATGACTTTCCCATTGGGGTTAGCCAATTAGAGACACTGGTAGATCAGAAGGGAGGAAGAGAACAAGGCTGGGATATAGGTTTCTCCTATCCTTTCTTTTTCTGATGTGGTTTGACAGGGGTTGTATTCCTCTATGAGAACAGATTCTGCCAGGGAATGTTAGTCGTCTGATCGCAGATCTCAGCCAGACTTTAATAACAACCTTATGACATTGAAACTTGAGGCCCAGACATGCTATTCCAATATTAGGGAACCTTGATAACCTTTGCTGATCCTCATAATATAGCCCCTGTATCTATCAATATTTCTTTTATTCAAAGGCCCTTTAAAAAAATAAATCTCAACATGATGTACTGTCTTGTTTTTCTGGGAACTGGACTGAATGATACAGTGTCATTTTTGAGGCTCTGAAGACTATACCTCCATACATAATTTATCCAGCTTTTAACAAAGGAGGAAATGTGAATTGTTGTAAACAAACAAAATAACAAGCAAATAATACAAAACAAAACAATTTCTTATATGTCTGGTTCTTCTGTCTAAATATATGTGTTGGCTATTCTATGAGGTTTCTACTACAGAACATAGGAAGCCTTCTTTTTATTTCTTAATTCCTAAAATACGTATATACTCACCTGAGAGAGAGAAATAGACAAAGAGAGGAAGAAAGCACCCCCAATGAGACATAATCTATCACAAGCCTTCCCCCTACATTTCTCTATCCTGCTGGTATTTTGGGTGAACACATACATGCCCAACATGGGATGGACTTGAACTGTGGTCAGCCATGCAGACAGTGTAACTTAATCACTAGGCTATGGGGTACCCCAGGAAGCACCTTTTAAATTGCTCAAATAAGAAAAGAAAAACTATAATCAGACATTATCATTGTCAGTCATTTAGATTGTTTTTTTTAGTTCGTGGGCTGTGGGGCTAGCCCATGGCCTGGTGGTTAAGACAACTGGATCCCACATGGCTGACTCCGTGGTTGGAGGACTAAGTATCACAGCTTAAAAAATGAGCCAGGCATGTGTGCATATGTGCCCAAAATCCAGAAAGGAAAGAAAAAGAGAACAGGGATTGCTGGATGACCATTCCTCAGGGTGTTTTCTCTCTGTCTCTCTCTGGTGAGCGCACACACCCTTTAGCAGAATTAACAAAGGAAAAGAAAATGAAAAATAAATATATTATAGGCTGTAATCTTTGGTCAATCATTAAATCATAGTAGTCAGTCAAAATTAGCAGTTTTTAAAAGGTACATAGATTAGGCAAGATGGAGATTTAATTAAAAGAAAATAGAAGGTATTAGAATGAGTTGCATATATAAGTATTTTTTTCAACGAATCTTTATTTATTAAAAACATGTTTATTAATTTGGGAATAATGTAAAATTTAGTCATTACTGTGAGTTACACTTTATTTTGAAAATTTCTATTCGAAAGTAGGCATCTAAGCCTGTCTTACTTTGGAAGCAGTTTCAAAGTGGTGCACACAAAAGTTGACTTTGTAAGGTTTACACTATGTCTGTGCCTTGTAGTATTGAAGGAATGTCATCATACTTTAGGATTTTGAAACAAAATGAAAACAGCTGAGCGTTAGGAAAATAGTATGAGAGGGAGATAATTTTTACTTAATGTATCTTTTGTGAAATAGAAGTGAAAATTTGTTTAACCTGAAAATTACGAATCTCTTGCTCAATGCTTAATGAAAAAATACATACACACACACACACACACACACACACACTCACACACACACTCACAGACACATACACACACATATATATTTGTAAATATTTTCTCCTCAGAAACAATGAACAAGGGAACCAGCAGTTAGCATAATGGCTATGTCGCTGGACTCCCACGTAGTCAACCGCGGTTCGCATCCCGGACCCGGTGGCTTAAAACTCACACCAGGTGCGTGTGCGTGCATGCCCAAGATCCCAAGAGGAGAATGGAGGAGAAGGGATTGCGGCATGGCCATCCCCTCTGGGTGGTGATTTCTTACTTTCTGTCTCTATGTCTCTCTCTGTCTGTCTGGCGAGCGCACGCGCCCTATAGCGAAAACCTCACAAAAAAAAAAAAAAGAAAAAAAAGAAACAATGAACAAGAGATTTAAGGCAAATAGGAAATTCCTCATCACAGCCTAGGATTACCTTTAAAAATCAGAAACTATTCAGGTCAACCCTATAGTTCAATAGTCAAGGGAGCTGGATCTTACACAGCAAACCATGATTCAAATGCCAGCCTTGGCAACTTAAAAGAAGAGCTGAGTGTGGGTGAATGCATGCCCAAACTCCCAACAGGAGGGATAAATGGAGGTGGAAGCATTGTGGAATCACCATGGCCCATTGAGGGTTGGTTGGCTTCTTCCTTTCTTTCTTTCTTTCTTTCTTTCTTTCTTTCTTTCTTTCTTTCTTTCTTTCTTTCATCTCTCTCTGGTGAGCACACGTGCCTTCTAGAAATAATAAATAAATAAAACATAAAAAGAAAAAGCCGGAATCATTCATATTTTAGAGTTACTTCAGTTTAGGTTTAGTGAGGTGATCTCTGTGTCACAACAAAGCCAAATTTAAATGGTGTTTACCCTTAAGTAGAAGTTAGTGATATTTAGGACAGACCTCAGGAACAGGCTTTTTGGGATTATATTTGCTTTGCCTGGGCCTACGTATGTGATTTTGTGAAACAAAAATCCCAAAACAAAGCAATAGCAACAAAAAAACAGACACAGAACAGACACATAGACCAATGGAACAGTTCAGAAAACCCAGAAATAAATCCACATATGTACAGCCAGCTGATTTTCAAGATCATCCATTGGGGAAAAGATAGTCTCTTTAATAAGTGTTGCTGAGAAAACTGGACCTCCATATGAAAAAGAAGGAAGCTGGACCTGTTTCTCTCAAATTAAAAAAAATAAACTCCAAATGGATTTAAATATTTAAGCATAAAACCTGAAATCATAAAGCTACTAGAAGAGAA
>NW_006159787.1:4624629-4635926 GCF_000334495.1 Tupaia belangeri chinensis
AAAGAATTTCAGGTCTTCAGTGTAGACAGAGTTCTTGAACAAACCTCAGAAGTACAGGCAATAAAAGTGAACATGGACAAGACAACTGAGATTATATCACACTAAAGACTTGTGCAGAACAAAGACGAAAACAATGAAGTGACACCCATAGAATGTGATTAATATTTGCGTACTGTATGTCTGATGAGGTTAAAAACCAGGATAGGCCCAGCAGATGGCATAGTAGTTGTGTCACTGGACTTGCACATACTCAACTACAGTTTAAGTCCTGGACTTGAAACTCAGGCCAGGCATGTGTGCATGTGTGCCCAAGATTCCAGGAGAAGAGTGGAGAAGGGGTTGCAGTGTGACCATACTCCCTGGAAGGTGATTTCTTACTTTCTCTCTCTGTTTCTGTGTGTCTCTTTCTCTCTGGCAAGTGCACATGACCTCAAGAATAAAAAACAGTTTATACTAGATAAACCAGTACATATGAGGACCTCAAACAACTCAGTGCCAAAATTAATTCATTAATTTAATTAAATAAAAAAAATTAAATGACCTGATTAAATATTTCCCAAACGAAGATATGCAAATGACTAAAAAACAAGAAAAATATGCTCAACATCAATAAACATTAGACACATGCAAATCAAAACCACAGTGAGATATGACCATATATCAGTTAGAATGGTATTAAAAAAATAATAAAAATAGAGACCAGCAGATGTCATAATGGGTACATTGCTGGACTCCCATGTAGTCGACTGCAGTTCAAGTCCCAAAACTAGTGACTTAAAACTCAGGCCAGGTGCGTATGCGTGTACCCAAAACCCTAAGAGAAGAATGGAGGAGAAGGGATTGTGGTATGGTCATCCCCTCAGGGGGTGATTTCTCACTTTCTGTCTGTCTCTCTCTCTGTGTGTGTCTCTGACTAGCACATGTGCCCTATAGAAAAAAATCTCTAAATAAATAAATAATAAAAATTAAAAATGCTGTTGAGGTACAGAGAAGTGAGTACTCTTGTATGCTGTTTTAGAAATGTAAATTATTATAGCCATCATAAAACACACCTTGGACATTCCTCTGAAAACTAAAAATAGCACCACCCTATGATCTGAAGGACCAGACTGACTCCATTCTTTTAGGGGTGACTCCATTTTGTTAAACCCACCTCGCTGAGAATCAGCGCCATTTCAAGGAGGCGAGCTGATCACATAGGACAAGTTCATAAGACCATCACCCCCCCGGGGCTGGCCAATGATAAAAAATAAAAAGGAAATACCAGAGACCTGAAGTAACTTTCTAGCCAATCAGTAAAAGACAACTATGCTTCTTGAAATCTACAGACAATGTATAGCTGCCTGAGTGCATTCCTCAGCCTCCCTCAACCTCCCCTTACAACAGCCAAATAAAAACCCAGCCCAGCTAACATGTGGGGCTCTCAATTATGACCTGCTGTTTTGGACTGGGAGTCCTGGCTCTAGCCCAAATAAAAGCAACCCTTGTGTGCTTGCATCAGAATTGGCTCTTTGGTGGTCTTTTGGGAATTTTGCAACTGGGGCACAACAGGAAGAATGGTGAAGCAAATCATGCAGAGTGTGCTCTCACGAGAATGATAGATGGCATGCATTCAGTCTGTCCACAGTATATTTTTCTGAACAGTCACATGACAGCAATGTCATTACAAAAAAATTATGAAATGTAGCCTTCCTTTATACCCAAGACAAAGAAGTGAACCCTTATTTGATAGTCACTTTAGAAAAATTGAACCCTTCTAATGGAGTGTACAACATATACTTTTCTACAGAGACATCACGCTAGAACATTCTGTTTCCAACTTTGCTAAATACAAGAATTTGCCATTTTTTTTTTAGGTTTTTGCTATATGGCACATGTATTTTCCTGAAATAGAGAAAGACAGAGAAAGGAAAAGTGAAAAATCATTCCCCAAAGGGATGTGGATAGCCATGCCATAATCCCGTGTCCTCCATTCTCTTCAGGATTGGGGCACACACGCATATGTGCCCAGTGTGATTTGCAAGCTGTCAGGCTCAGGACTCAAACCATGGTTGGCCATTTGGGAATCTAGTGTTTTAACCACCACGCCACATGCTGGCAGCAGAATTTTGCTTCTTAATAATATAATATAACTTGATTTTTTTTGAGGGAATGCAGAGTACATGTTCCAAGTATAAGCCAATAATTTATTACTTATCCTTGCCTCTGTAGTCTGACTCTTATAATCAAAGACTTATACTCAACAAAATTTGTCTATAACTCATCTACATAATTAAAACAAATTAACCAGTTTTACAGTGATTTTATTCTTTTATCTCCAAGCCATATATTCTCTTCCTGCATTTTGAATTAGGTGTGTATTTTATCCTAATTATGTGATCAAACATCCATTCTTTGATTTTACTCATTGTATTGTATATTATTCAGTTGAGAATTTTTTTTTTGAGAGAGATTTTTGCTATAGGGTTCATGCACTTGCTGGAGAGACAGAGAGAGAGAGAAAGAGAGAAAGAAAATGAGAAATCACTGTTCGTAGGGGGGATGGCCACACCACAATCCTTGATCCTCCATTTTCATCTCAGGATTTTGGGGCACACGCACACACACATGCCTGGAGTAAGTTTCAAGCCATCAGATCTGGGACTCAAACTGTGGTTGGCCATAAGCAAGTCCATTGCCTTAACCAAAGAATTTCAGGTCTTCAGTGTAGACAGAGTTCTTGAACAAACCTCAGAAGTACAGGCAATAAAAGTGAACATGGACAAGACAACTGAGATTATATCACACTAAAGACTTGTGCAGAACAAAGACGAAAACAATGAAGTGACACCCATAGAATGTGATTAATATTTGCGTACTGTATGTCTGATGAGGTTAAAAACCAGGATAGGCCCAGCAGATGGCATAGTAGTTGTGTCACTGGACTTGCACATACTCAACTACAGTTTAAGTCCTGGACTTGAAACTCAGGCCAGGCATGTGTGCATGTGTGCCCAAGATTCCAGGAGAAGAGTGGAGAAGGGGTTGCAGTGTGACCATACTCCCTGGAAGGTGATTTCTTACTTTCTCTCTCTGTTTCTGTGTGTCTCTTTCTCTCTGGCAAGTGCACATGACCTCAAGAATAAAAAACAGTTTATACTAGATAAACCAGTACATATGAGGACCTCAAACAACTCAGTGCCAAAATTAATTCATTAATTTAATTAAATAAAAAAAATTAAATGACCTGATTAAATATTTCCCAAACGAAGATATGCAAATGACTAAAAAACAAGAAAAATATGCTCAACATCAATAAACATTAGACACATGCAAATCAAAACCACAGTGAGATATGACCATATATCAGTTAGAATGGTATTAAAAAAATAATAAAAATAGAGACCAGCAGATGTCATAATGGGTACATTGCTGGACTCCCATGTAGTCGACTGCAGTTCAAGTCCCAAAACTAGTGACTTAAAACTCAGGCCAGGTGCGTATGCGTGTACCCAAAACCCTAAGAGAAGAATGGAGGAGAAGGGATTGTGGTATGGTCATCCCCTCAGGGGGTGATTTCTCACTTTCTGTCTGTCTCTCTCTCTGTGTGTGTCTCTGACTAGCACATGTGCCCTATAGAAAAAAATCTCTAAATAAATAAATAATAAAAATTAAAAATGCTGTTGAGGTACAGAGAAGTGAGTACTCTTGTATGCTGTTTTAGAAATGTAAATTATTATAGCCATCATAAAACACACCTTGGACATTCCTCTGAAAACTAAAAATAGCACCACCCTATGATCTGAAGGACCAGACTGACTCCATTCTTTTAGGGGTGACTCCATTTTGTTAAACCCACCTCGCTGAGAATCAGCGCCATTTCAAGGAGGCGAGCTGATCACATAGGACAAGTTTCATAAGACCATCACCCCCCCGGGGCTGGCCAATGATAAAAAATAAAAAGGAAATACCAGAGACCTGAAGTAACTTTCTAGCCAATCAGTAAAAGACAACTATGCTTCTTGAAATCTACAGACAATGTATAGCTGCCTGAGTGCATTCCTCAGCCTCCCTCAACCTCCCCTTACAACAGCCAAATAAAAACCCAGCCCAGCTAACATGTGGGGCTCTCAATTATGACCTGCTGTTTTGGACTGGGAGTCCTGGCTCTAGCCCAAATAAAAGCAACCCTTGTGTGCTTGCATCAGAATTGGCTCTTTGGTGGTCTTTTGGGAATTTTGCAACTGGGGCACAACAGGAAGAATGGTGAAGCAAATCATGCAGAGTGTGCTCTCACGAGAATGATAGATGGCATGCATTCATTCTGTCCACAGTATATTTTTCTGAACAGTCACATGACAGCAATGTCATTACAAAAAAATTATGAAATGTAGCCTTCCTTTATACCCAAGACAAAGAAGTGAACCCTTATTTGATAGTCACTTTAGAAAAATTGAACCCTTCTAATGGAGTGTACAACATATACTTTTCTACAGAGACATCACGCTAGAACATTCTGTTTCCAACTTTGCTAAATACAAGAATTTGCCATTTTTTTTTTAGGTTTTTGCTATATGGCACATGTATTTTCCTGAAATAGAGAAAGACAGAGAAAGGAAAAGTGAAAAATCATTCCCCAAAGGGATGTGGATAGCCATGCCATAATCCCGTGTCCTCCATTCTCTTCAGGATTGGGGCACACACGCATATGTGCCCAGTGTGATTTGCAAGCTGTCAGGCTCAGGACTCAAACCATGGTTGGCCATTTGGGAATCTAGTGTTTTAACCACCACGCCACATGCTGGCAGCAGAATTTTGCTTCTTAATAATATAATATAACTTGATTTTTTTTGAGGGAATGCAGAGTACATGTTCCAAGTATAAGCCAATAATTTATTACTTATCCTTGCCTCTGTAGTCTGACTCTTATAATCAAAGACTTATACTCAACAAAATTTGTCTATAACTCATCTACATAATTAAAACAAATTAACCAGTTTTACAGTGATTTTATTCTTTTATCTCCAAGCCATATATTCTCTTCCTGCATTTTGAATTAGGTGTGTATTTTATCCTAATTATGTGATCAAACATCCATTCTTTGATTTTACTCATTGTATTGTATATTATTCAGTTGAGAATTTTTTTTTTGAGAGAGATTTTTGCTATAGGGTTCATGCACTTGCTGGAGAGACAGAGAGAGAGAGAAAGAGAGAAAGAAAATGAGAAATCACTGTTCGTAGGGGGGATGGCCACACCACAATCCTTGATCCTCCATTTTCATCTCAGGATTTTGGGGCACACGCACACACACATGCCTGGAGTAAGTTTCAAGCCATCAGATCTGGGACTCAAACTGTGGTTGGCCATAAGCAAGTCCATTGCCTTAACCACTATGCCACCTGATGGCTCTCAGATGTGAATTTTTGAAACACATGTGATCCTTCAATAAATGCAAGTTAGTGGTACCTACCCCTCATGCATTGAAAATCCACATATACCAGATAGTACATAATGTCTTTGTCTTGACTGATATGAAGGGTAATCATGCTGGAAAAAGAAATGTAAAACACTGTAAAGATATATGTAATTAATGTAATATTAAAAAGTTTATAGTAATAATTAAAATTACATAAAAAAAGAAAAAATCCACATATACCTACAGACTCCTAATACTTAAGTAATAATAGGCTACTATTGATGAGCAGCTTTAATGATAATATAGTCTGTTAACACATATTTTTCATGTCATATGTACTGTATACTATATTCTAATTACAAAGAAATCAATACCAGAAAATGTTGTTAAAAAAAATACTGTCTAGCCCCATAGTGTAGCAGTTAAATGCTGTCTGCAAGATGCTAGATCCTATATGGCCAACCAGGGTTTAAGTTCTACTCATAGACCTGAAATATATGTCAGGCCTGCATCATGCTTCCAGAATCCTGATAAGATGAATAATTAGAGGAATGAGGATTGTGGTGGGTCCAGGCCCTTTTGGAGGGTTCACTCTCTCTTTCTCTCTCATATGTATTCTCTAGCATAAAAAATAAAATGAAGAAAAAAGATTTCCTTCCATTCTAAGAGGTGAGAAAAACACTGAAAAATCATAAGGGAAGGATAATACACTTATAGTACTGAGCTATGTTTTCCTATATATTTATTTATTTTTAATTCATGTAATAAATGGACCCCTGAAATTGAAACCTATCTTGTTCAAGAATCAGCTGTAATTTTAAAACTCATTAAGTTTCATATTAAGCAATGCTAGCAGAAATAAATTAATAATCCATAAGTTAAATTCAAGTTATATCTTAAGAAAAGTAATTTCTCAACATTTAAGTGTACATATTTGTGTATGCATGTGCACAAGTGCAACACAGGCAAAACATACCTTTCAATACATTTAGGGTAAGGCTAGTTATATCATTTTCATCTCAATGAAATTACTCAGCCAGAAAAAATTCATTGGTTTCCAAGAAAGAAATTTTGTAAGTAGAAGCCTATTGCCTAAAGTAATTCCCTATTGGGCTACTACCATCTGGCAAAGAAATATGCACATCAAAGTAGAGAGAAAATAGCACCTCTTAGAAGTAATTTTCTCAAGGGTTTACTTCCTTCCTGGTGTCCTGCCAACAGCGATCTTTAAACTCTTAGCTTGCTACACAGTGAGAAGTTTCCCATTCCATTCCAACTTTACAAGAGCTCTGATTTCTGACTATAGTTCTGGATAAAATGTATAATAACATTCAGGGGAACCAAAATGGAAGCAAAGATTCTCAATTTTCTTTACAGTAGGCATGTCGCTTGGCCTTCTTTACATTAATCACAGATTACTTTTGAAAATAAAACTTTCAGACATCTGAGATATTAAGACAACTCTAAATATTTACCAAAGCAAATAATTCATGTGGGATACAGATATTTCCATGTATGGAAGTAAGATGAATAATAATGGGGGATGCTGTGCAAAGACAATAATGGTGGCCACACTAGAAACCCTCACCTTGCATTTATCATTTGCCAGAAGCTGTGCAAAATGCTTTCATGAGTTATTTATTTAAATGAGATGACCATTCTTAAGTAGACATCATAATTATCTCCTTTTTACAGATATAAAAATTGAGGCTCAAGAGTACAAATCATTTTTCCAAGGTTACAGAAGGATAGAGCTACAGAATGCCATAAAACTTGCTCATTTTTTTAAGAGGTTTTTGCCTTAGGGTGTGTGCACTGGCCAGAAAGAGAGAAACATAGACACCCTTCAGCGGGGATGGCCACTCTACAATCCCTTCTCCTCCATTCTCCTCCTGGGATCTTGGGCACGCACACACATGCTACTGGCACATTTTAAGCCAATGCGTCTGGAACTCAAACCACACTAGCCACGTGGGAGTCCAGCGTCGTAACTGCCACGCTATCTGCTAGTTCCACAATACTTGCTCTTAACGACTGAGCTTACCTCCTTTCCTCAAACAGACATGTGGGTATTCAAACATCTTTTTTATCCATCCCCTTGGCATTTGTTCTCCTCACTCTCTCCAATTTTTCCTTCATTTTATCATATGTATGTTCAGTCACTGGAAACCTTTATTATTGTTAATAAGTCTTTTTTGCATAAAGCTTCAGTCATTCCTAGGAACTAACAAGAAATCCAACAGCCCTAGACACAGTGTTCAATCTTCTATGAACTGTTTTCAATCTGATATTTAAAACTCAGGAGGTATTATAATTTTTTAAGCTATAGGAGTTGAGCCAGCCAGTACCATGGTAGTTAAGGTGGCTGGATCCTACATGGCCAACAATGTGGTTTAAGTCCTGGACCCAGCTTGAGAAGCACATGAGGCATGTGTGCACGCATGCCCACAAATCCCAAAAGGAGGGAGAAATGGTGGAGAAAGGATTGCACCAGAACCATACGCCCTGGGGAGGAGAATGCTTTCTTTTTCATTAATTCCTAATTCAGGTCCTTACACCATTTCCTTTCTTTATTTCTTGTCAGTCTACATAGCACAGGAATTGATCTGGAATCCTTAAATAGCAAAACCACAACTCCATTTTGACATTGACAGGATACCTTTTTGGTATCAACTCATGCTAAGTCCTCAATGAATTTAAAAGCAGGTCCTTCATGGACCAGCAGTTGGCATAATGACTGTGTCTCAGGACTCCCATGTAGTTGGCCGTGGTTCATGTCCCAGACCCAAGTTTAAGCCACCGCTGGCTTAAACTCATGCCGGGCACATGTGCGTGCATGCTCAGGATTCCTAGAGGAGAATGGAGAAGGGATTGTGGTGTGACTGTCCTTTTTGGGGCGTGAGTTCTTGCTTTCTGTCTCTCTGTCTCTCTGTCTGTCTAGCAAGCACATGTACCCTACAGCAAAATACTCTCAAAAAAAAAAGCAGTTCTTTCTAAGCTTGATTATTCCACTTTATTATTCATTTCTAAATTTAGAAAACTCAAAATTGAAAACATGTGGCCTAATAGATCTACACTGACATTGATCCCTACACCTGTAGACATCTACTCCATTTCTTCTACAATAGTATTTCCTGAACTGTGCTATAGAAATGACTAATTCTATAGTATCTCCAAAGGAAAAAGATCATAGATCTCCTCTCCTATTTGGTTATATGGCTAAATTTAACATTTGTTTTTTTCCATCTTGCTTTCCAAAAAACAGTTTCCTCTTTTTATTTATTTATTTATTTTTTTGGAGAGGTTTTTGCTATAGGGCGCGTGCGTTCACCAGACAGAAAGAGAGAGACATAGAGACAGAAAGCGAGAAATCACCCCCCCAGGGGGGATGGTCACGCCGCAATCCCTTCTCCTCCACTCTCCTCTCGGGATCTTGGGCATGCACGCACACACGCCCGGCGTGAGTTTTAAGCCACCGGGTCTAGGACATAAACCGCGGTCAACTACGTGGGAGTCCAGCGACATAGCCATTATGCTAACTGCTGGTTCCCGACCTGGCATGTTTTTCAGAAGAACAGGTCTGGGATTCAAACCACCACAGAGTCAGCTGTATAGGATCCAGCACTTTAACCACCATACCACCTAAGAGAGACAGAGAGAGAGAAAGTGAGAAATCACCTCCCCCTGTGGGGAATTGCTATACTGCAATAGTTTTTTCTCCATCCTCTTCTCAGGATTTTGGCATGCATGCACATGTACCTGGCATGTTTTTCAGAAGAACAGGTCTGGGGTTCAAACCACAGAGTCAGCTGTATAGGATCCAGCGCTTTAACCACAATGCCACCTCTGGCTCCTCTTTCCACTTTTTTTTTTTTTTTTTTTTTGCATTATTTTTCTCTCCTAACTTTTCTCTTACTCTTTTAGATCATGGATCTCAAAGTCAGTGAAGGTTTTATTCCTTGATCTTTTCCACATTAAATTTAAGTTTCTTTGGTTTCTTTGGTTTTCCATCTTTTAATTCTGTAACCTATCCTCTTCATTTTGTCTATGGCTTTAACTACAAGACAGCTATCATAATCTACAGACACATATAGAATTTCAGGCTTAACATCTCTATTATAAACTCCTATTCTATGTAAAATTGAATTGAGTTAACTTGTAACTCAACTCTCTTTTAACTCAAACTCTAAAATATAATTCATCTTTTAAACTATTTTATGTTTTTTACTAAATAATTTAAGAAACTAGAATGTTGCTAGGTATAAGTTTTACAAGAAATTGATAGATGTTTAAAGATACTTAAATCTACCTGGAGTTACTACATATTCTTAAAGCTATGTCAAGGCCCCCAAAAAGGTAAGACAGGATTAGGAAACATAATCTCTGTCACTATGTCATTTTTCTAAAGCCTAGAACATTCAACTGACATAATGTAACATAAATACTGTCTTCAAATTTTCACTGTAGACTTATTTTATGAAAAAGAACTGAGGAAATCAGCTTAACTGGAAGGAACTTTACCCTCCCTCGTTTTCACTGCATTAAAGAAAACTATGGAAAATCCTCTCAAATATATTCCCACAAATATGCCACTTTTAAAAAACTTAATACCTTTGCTGCACAGTCACATTCTTGACTTATATTTGCTTAATTTGATATGCTGTTCTATAACCTCAGCCAGCACTTCTGAGCATACAGATCAGGCTAGTGAACAGCTTAGTCTCACACATCAGCAGAATGTTTCCCTACCTTTATTTGTGATGACATTGTAAGAGGTGAACATGAACACAGTATAGTCTCATATTCTGGACTGAGTTTGCCACACTAAAGATACATATATTTGCAAAGTACACAAATATCTATAGAAGTTTCTGATGGAGAACAAATATAAAATGCATGGTACTTTGGGTCTCTTCTCTGACTCGAAGACTAATTTAAATCACAAAGTCGTATAAAATGAAATAGAAAAGCAATAAAAATCAAAGACCTTCTATTCAGTATAGACTCAAGGCATTTCTTGATGCACTCCTCTTTGTAGCTTAGATGAAAGTTTTCAGAATTATATATTTGTCCTAAAGACTGCTCTCCATAAAACCAAATAGTCCCCCAACCACTTACTTACATGAAATAAACACCATAATAGAATTATGGTATCTACTTTTTGATTATTTCCCAAACCAAGTTAAAAGAAAAACACACTTTAAGAATTGTCTTCTTATAGCCTTATTTTTTTCTGATTTTATAGATGTTTTAAAGTAGAATTTGTCTTTATTGCCTATAGCTTTAAAACATATAGTATCAGTTATCATTTCTTTTCCCATGATTTTCAAACATTCAGCTGGAAACATAGACAGTCATATGATCTTAGCATTTGAAGTTTATCTGGCTAATTTATGTAGTATGTAAACTAATATTTTCTAAATTTAAACTAATATCCTCTATCTAGAGAAACCCTTTGAGGATCATTCCCACATTATGCATTTTTGTATGTGTATGTCTTTCAGAAGTACATGATACCTTATTTATTATAGCATAAGTTAAATTTTCTCTAAAATAAATGATTAGAAAGCTTTTAAACATAAAAGATATTGTTATGGCAGTATAATGTTGTAGAAGAGCCTTCATATTTGGAGGAAGAAAAACTTTCAATAAAAGCCACAATAAATATTAATTTTATAACTCTGAGCTTTCTATTTAGTGTCTTATTTTCATTTCACTCATCTGTTGAAATCTCATTATAAGAAACCTACTTCTCTCTGAAGAATAGAGTCTAACGAGTATGTGAATATAAATACAATACTTTGTAGCCACAAATTATTATGTTTCCAAGTTATGAAAGTTAATGTTTCATTGCTACAGTTCTTTTTTTTCTTTTTTTTTTTTTTTTGGAGAGGTTTTC
>NW_006159787.1:4636123-4659734 GCF_000334495.1 Tupaia belangeri chinensis
TTATGCTAACTTCTGAACCCATTGCTACAGTTCTTAACCAACTATTTTCATGTCTTTCAGATGCTTTTTGTAGCCCCAAATAGGGATGTTAACAATAGCTTTGTGCATTTAAGGCATTGATTAAAAGGTTGACTAATATTTCAAAATTTTCAGGGTCAGCAGGTGTCATGGGGGTTAAGGTGCTGGACTGCCACGTGGCTGATCATGGTTCCAGTCCTGGACCTGGTGGTTTGAAAATCACTCTGGTCAAGTGTACGTGCGTGCTCAGAATCTCAGGAGGACATGGAGGAGAAGGGATTGTGGTGTGGCCATCCCCTGTAGGAAGGTGATTTCTCACTTTCCCTCTCACTGTCTCTCTCTATTTCTGGCAAGTGCATGCTCCCAATGGCAAAAACCTTTAAAAAAATTTAACATTTTTCTTCTTTCTTGTTCCCTTGTGCATCCTCCCACGCTGATGTCCCCACTTTCCACTCCCACTAGTATTGCGTATGGTAGACAATGAAGTATTTATGTTATTTGGGTGACTTTTGAAGAAAATGTCTTGTCTAAAATCACTGTGGATTCTTCACGTGTATTTTAGGGAAATTATATGATTTTCATATTAAAATGCAGAAAAATGCAACTATTTTTTAAATTAAATAAAAAACTTTTATAAACCTAGAGTGTAAACATCGCAATCATGGTTTTGATGCTTTGCAACAATATTTAAGCTTGTTTCCTATGGCTCACTTCAGATTCATTTTAAGTGGTAGGAATTGAATAGTTATGACTAACTCCAGAATTGTTTTTTCTCAGTTCTTGGATCACTGTCATTTATCTTCCACATGTTCTCAGTAACTGCTTGAGGTTCTCCCTTAACAAAATTTCTATTTTTTTAAGGCATATGTAAATTAAATGTCACAATATGTATTTCATGAACTAATTCCCATAGTTATCATATCAAATTTTTATCCATATCAAATTCTGTGCAATATAGAGATGTAAAAGAGTAAGGTGATTATTGTAACATATATAATTCATTTCTCATTTCCATATACTTTGATTTTATTCAGTGAATATAAAAAGTCTAATTTAGCAAGAAATCATTTTATTAGATTAATTTTATATAAAGGGAAAATGAGTGTGAAATGAAAGCTTAACATTTATAATACAATTTAGATTTTTTCTTCTATTCATTAACAGTCTAGATGTTTAGTTTTATAAGCTATTACATTCTGAGTGATATTTTGTTTCATGTAGGAAAAGTTTGGAAATGCTCTTCCTTGTTTCTTAAACTAGATGGAAATCACAGAAAAAAAGTAAAGTGAACAGAAAGAGAAAAATTACCAAACTGAAAATTTAAATATCAATGGAAATGAATAGCAAAGATAGAGCTTGATGATATAGGTAATAAACTTTAGTGATCAAATATTTATATATTTAATGTTTACAAATAACAAAAATGCTCTACAAATAATCCAATACAAAATGTGTTAAATAATGACTAAGATAAAGTAATATAGATTAACTCAATTCAAAATATCTTTTAATTAAGATGCTGAATTTTAAGTATATTTAAAAAAGATTGTATAAGCATTTATAAGCAGAAGATACAAATTGTCTAAAAAGGAAAATGAGACAAGTTAATGATGGGTTTATCCTGACCAAAACTGAGACAAACCCAATAACAGATTATGGAATCTAAAGACCAAATGTAAATAAATAACTACAACCTAAGTCTTCTGTATATTTCCACAATGTTGATAATGAGCATAAGAAACAAACCAAAAAATATCATAATGTTTGGCTCAGTTAACAAAGGCATCCAATAACAAAGCCCAATACTGATTGTACTGTAGCTTAAAGATCACAACAAAATAGAGTGAAATATAAAGTTGGGAAGTAAAATGATAGATAATGGTATATGAAGGAAATACATAAAAGGCAGAAAATTGGTAAATTTAATACACAAAATTTTGATCAGAGAGAGCAGCATTCAATACAATTTTTTAACAATAATTAAAAAAATAGTTGATACTTATGCATTTCCTTCAGACAGAAATGCATGACTTCATATTTTTTTCTTAGCTAAATAATATAGATTTTTAATATATAAAAATTAGAAAAGGGACCAGCAGATGGTGTAATGGTTACATTGTTGTACTCTCAACATAGTTGACTGTGGTTCAAGTCTCAAACTGAATGCTTAAAAGTGACACTGGGCACGTGTACATACACGCCCAAAATCCCAAAAGGAGGATGGACGAGAAGGGATTGCAACATGGCCATACCCACCTCTCCCTCCCGGGAATGGGGGGTGATTTCTCACTTTCTGTCTCTCTGTCTCTCTGAAAACTGCATGCACCTGCAGCAAAATTCTCTCTCTAAAATAAAAATTAGAAAGTACGAATATGAACTGGCAGAAATAAACTAGTAATGGAAGGGGTTAGCATATTGATCATAAGCAAATAAAATTGACAAAATTTTAAAAATACAGAGTACTTTCTGTTTAACTATGTATCTACCTCTCCATCTTTCCATCTGCACACCAGAATCCATATACCAAAACCAAAAGTATTTTGCCTGTTTTCATAAGCAAAAATATATAAGAGGATATTAATTATGTAAATACATTTTGGGCTTGGAGAAAAGGGCTTTTTAGAAGAAGGCTTAAGGCTGATAAGCTAGTGTCTAGTTAAACCATACTAAATTGTAAAAAATGTTTTTAAGACTCTTAATTAATTTAGATGTTTTTAAATAGGAGAGACTAATTCTGATCTAAGGAGTTGGAAAGAAAATATTGAAATATAAGAATGCCTTTAGAGAAAGATACTGAGTACTAAAGTGAATAGATTTTTGAAAAGGACTGAAGCTGTTTCTCTCCTGCTTTAATTCTAGTGAGGTTGATACCAAGAGAAGCAACTAGAGAAATGGGTAGGTCTTTTGGCATTTCAGGAACACAGAGATTGCTATTTGATTCATACCTAACAATCTAAATGTAAGGTCTGACTGGCTGGGAAAGAAAAGGAATTACCTTAAGAACTGCTTATATAGTTTAGTCAGCTGGACTAGGGAGAAATGTTCACATGTTAAAATATTCACTTTGTCCCCCCTGGGGGGTGATTTCTCGCTTTCTATCTCTCTGTCTCTGTCTGTCTGTCTGGCGAGCACATGCGCCCTATAGCAAAAACCTCCCCAAAGGAAAAAAAAAAAATCACTTTGTAAGCTAAATAATATGATTGAATGTATAAAAGACAATGAAATTAAAAATAAAAATAACTGCTAACAAAACCAAAAAAAAAAAAAAAAAAAAGAATTGCTTGCACATTTCAGATTTCGTCAAGCAAAGCATTTACATATTTACATACCTTCTGTGAACCTAATATAGACCCTGTAGAAGAGATCTGGATTTAATTTTTTTTTTTTATAAACTCACCCTCAAAAGAACTACACTGAGAGAAATATACCACTGGAAGATGGGGAGTACAAGAGGAGGAAGGATCATAAATACTCTTAACGAGAAGGCATTTCCTGTGTCAGGGAACTGTAGTCCAGGTACCCAGAAAGGGACTTACGGGGAGCCCAAAAAGCTATTGTCCAAATGAAAGCAACATCTTTGGCATCCAAGATCGGCATAGTTTGCCCATGCATGATTGCATCTCTCCTTGTTATATAAGGCCTTTCCCAATTGGCCTGACTCTAGAGGGCTCTGAGCAGTAGCTTGTACAAAAGGAAAGATGAAAGAGGACAAGGGAGGAGGTCAGTTATGCTCTGTACTCTTCATCAGTTTCTAGCCCACACAAGAACCTTCATGTGCTACAAGATTAAACAGTTTTGAGAATAAAACTTATTTTCTTACCTGAGACTTATTGCAAATGCTCAAGATTTTATTCAGATATGGAAAAATCAAGACAAGGAAGCACGTTAAAAGAATCAATTATGATAATGAATACATTTAGCATGTATCCTGTTGAGACCAGTGCACTTGAAGTACTAAAAAAACTGTGGAGTGAATAGTAGCCAAACAAACAAACAAAGCCTTTCAATATTTTTCCAGCAATAAAGGGTAGAAAATAGGTTAAAATGACTTTTTTTTTACTCATTTCTACAGTTGCGGGATGAAAGTCACATAAATCTATAATTAGTTTTAATACCTGCTAACAGAAATTTCCAGTGTCAAAGCAAAAATTATACTGGATCAAGTAAACAGGCAAGGAATACTTTATTCAAAGCTACTGGACTGCAGTAGCGTAGAGAAGCCAAAGCTCAGTTTGAGCTCAACTCCATTGACACCAAGGGATAAGGAGTTTTAATAGCTGGGATAGGGAATCATAGTCCACTTGTATTGACCTTACTCAAAAGGAAAATAATCTTTTTTAGCTTCAAATCAGGAGGCATCTACCTAAATTAGGCTTCTAGCCTACTTGGGATACTGGGAGGGAGATTAGACCTGAATCTTCCTTGATGATTACAATTTAAAGGGATGGCTGCCAGGTTCTTGAGAAAGACAATCCTGGATTACTAAACTAGTAAGTGTATTCTTTAAAAGATTTACGTATCAAAGGGGCAGAGGTCAATTTACGATTACTTTTTTTTTTTCAATAAATGGTTTAAGAAAAAGGAATAAAGGGTCATCTGTGTTTAGATCATCTTCCTGTAAGAGCTGGGGTGACAAGGAGATTAGCAAGAAGCCTGCCTACAGTTTAATCAAGCACAGGGGAGTGTCAAACCTTTTTGGACACCTTTCAATCTCACACATCCTTGATTTTTAATGATAATCTAATGCACTAAAAGTGGTCTCTTAAAAATAATAATAGTAATTGCCACAGGGTGTGTGCACTTACTAGATCAGGGGAGTACCTCCGATAAGGAATGATCACACTGCAGTCCCTTCTCCATCGTTCCCTTCTTTGGGGATTCTGAGCATGCATACAAGCTCTACATGACCTAAGGAACTGATTAGCTCCCACATATAAAATAGCTGTGAAAGGAATAAAAGATAAAGATGACTAGTTTATATGCAAAACGCGTGCCTAATGAAGTAGAAAATATTACATTTTTTATTTTTGCAGTTTGTTATGATCTTATTTGTAACAGTCTTCTTTTATAGTTTATATCATACTCTCTGAGTTCTGAAATAGCTCCTTCAGTTAATCAGTTAATTTTTAACTGGTGGGTGATTCAATCATTCATATATTAAATATCTGAGCCTTGATGACCTTGCCTGGATGAGTTACTAATTTTTATCAATAGGCATGGCAGTACTTCAGCACAATCCCAATAATTCCCAAATACACACACACACACACGTATATATTCCTACTATCCCACTATCGCTTTCCTTGATGTTCAGAATTAATTACCCCAGAAAGCACAGTAGCCTCTTTTTTTGCTATTTGTTCAATGGCAGGAGGAAATTATTTTTAGGATGAGATGAGGGACAATCTTACTATTCAGCTTAATAGAACTATTGACGTGTCTTCTAATGGAAATATCTCCCCAAGAGTATAAAGATCTCTAGACCAGTGAAGTCTGAAAATGCAAGATGGGGAGAAATGACTTAGAAGAAGACCATTAAATGTAGTGGTGAAAAGAACCACATTCTCATTCCACCTTTTGGTTCTCACGTGCATGGATAGAGTCCATGAAATAAATAGCACCATATATAATCTTCTCATTTAGAACATTTACTACAACTTTAAGAGTACTCTAACTTACATAGTATAAGTTGCTAGGTAATATCTTATTGATTCTTCTAAAAAAAATTCCAATATTGGGGCCAGCAGGTGGCATGGTGATTAAGGTGTAGGACTCCCACATGGGCAATTGCAGTTTGAGTACTGGACCTGGTGGTTTGCTTTCTCTCCCTCTCATCTAATTTAAATAAATAAATAAATCTTAAAAAGGAAAAAAGAAAAAAATAAACAATATTCTAGTATGTCAGCTGCCTTTTAGTAAATCAAGCATATACAAAATATTAGAGAGCAGGGTCATCCAATGGCATGGTGATTACAATGCCACCTTCAGTTTGAGTCCTAGACCCAGCAGCTTGAAAATCATGGGAGAATGGAGAGGAGATTGTAATGTGTCCAATTCTTCTATAGGGTGATTTCTCACTTTCCCTTTCTCTGTCTCTCTCTGATGAGCACATGCACCCTATAGCAAAAAAACAAGAAAACATTTTTAAAAATAAATATAGGATAGGGGATAAATATTTCATTGTATCAGTAGCTGCAGAGACTGCAGTTGATAGAACTGACTAAAAAAAAACCCTATATATATTGATCTAGAAGGCAATTCAATAAACACAGGCTATCTACCAATATATAGCAAAAAATATATGAAATGGTGACATAATGGGTTATTTTGCTAAGATAATTATTTAGATAAAGATGCACAATGACAATGTTTAAAATTTCTTTGGAAAATTTGGCAAATATGATGAAAGAAAAATGAAATAATTTTCATCAATTTTAGAAGTGATAAAATTGTCTTGTTTGCAAAATGAAAGCCTGGTAAATTTGTAAGTCTTTATTTGAAAGAAAAAAGGGGAGAGAAGGAAAGAAAAGAAGAAATAAAGAAAGAAAAAAGGAAGGGAGGAAGAATGAAGGGGAAGGAAGAGTGAACACCTTTATCTTCAAAGCAAAATTGTTAGGGTTGCTGGACTGAAGAAAGTTTGTCATTTTAGTTCTAAGTATGAGGAGTAAAATGAATGAAGGTATTCCACTGGTGAAATGATTATAATGGATACTTGAAAATACTTAGGAGATAATACTTAGGAAAGATACAATATTTATTTGAAATGAAATTATAAAGTCATTAGAAGACATAAAATGTCTGAAAAAATATAAATTATATATAACAAGAATTTAGATATCATAATAGCAATTATGCAACAATTAATATAGTCATTTAATGTACTATTAATGAAGTCCTAAAAGATATTTTCTTGGAATTAAATAAAGTTTGATTTTATTTTGGTTTGTACTCATTGATACAAAAATCTTAGATGGCATGGTGTTTTAGGCACTGGACTCCCACATGGTAATCTATAGTTCAAGTCCTGGACCTGGCAACTTGCTTTCTCATTTTCCCTCTCTCTCTCTTTCTGTTTCTTTCTCTTTGGTGAATGCACATGCACTACAGCAAATAATAATTATAATAATAAAGAAAATTAATTTTTAAAAAACTGAGATTAATGAATATTTGAGGGTGATGGTTTATTTGGAAGGTGATCTTAGGAGCCAAGAGTAGAAAATGAAAGAGAAAGAAGGCATCCATAAGATGATGAATGGTCTTGGTTTCTGTTTGTGGGCAGTGGGGACTCAGTTCTCTAGGCTTCCTGACAAATGTCAAAAATGACATGAGAGTGCTGGGAGGCTGGGAAGTTTCTCCACAGTCTTTCTTCTCTTGTTCTTTTAGTATGAATCCAGGGGATATTTATTCACGGTTGCATTTACACTTAGAACCAATGGGCTCTAGTTTTTGAAATGGCCTGAAGATGAAAGTGAAGAGACTTTGGAGAATTGGACTGTGTCCAAGGTACTAACAGTAAAAGGTAAATTTAAGATTTCAAGGAACTATCCAGTGCAAATGCTGCTGAAATTAGAAATGGTCCAAGAGAAGTGATAAAGCGTAGTAGAAGTATCTATGACAGTAATCAAAGGAGAACAAATGATAACACTGTTAAACAATTTAGTAAATAATTTTCTTACAAATATATTAAAACATTGGAAGTAGACACAGTACTCAATTTATACTGATAGAGATCCAGGCAAACCATAAACAGAACACATAATCAAAATGAAATCCTCAAATATGAAATATTAACATATATATATATATATACACATATATATATTTATATATATATATGTATATATAATTTGATTTAGTGAGCAATGGTGGCCACATTCATCAGTAGTACTAGATATGAGATCGTCAAGATGAAAGGAAAATGGAAAATGGATCGCTAACTGTCATCATATTCAAAACTAAAGCCAATCAGATAGGTGAAATACTTAAATATATTAAAAAGAAATAAAAATTCTGCAAGAATGGGTCTGGCAAGTGGCATGGTGGTTAAAACATTGGACTCTGATGTGAATGACTGAGGTTTGAGTCCCCAGCTTGGAAGCGTGCTTTCTCACTTTTCCTCTCTCTCTTGTGAAGTAAATTAATAATAAAAATTAATTAAATAAATAAAATAATTCTTAGAACAGTGTTACTTTAATAAAGTTCTGTCACCGAAAAAATTCTACAAAGAAATCTAAAAAACTACATAGATTATTTGAGCATAAGAAAGTTTTTACTAACCAATACTCACAATTGTGAAACTGTAAAAAAAAAGATGTTTAATGAGAAAAGATATAAATATTGACAGTGAACAAACAGTGGAACAACAAAATTGTACCATAATACACAGACAAAAAAATCATTCCATAATGCTCAAATACTTGTTTAGAAATTACTTGTTTAGAAATTAATAAGAATAATGCATGTAATTTTAAAAATAATTTATGGTTTTGAACCTTTTCATCCACTATTAGAGGAAACTAGGTGAATTTATGAGATATCTACTATTTTTTCACAGTTACATGTGAACTTAATTTTACCTCAAAATAAAATTTTTGACTTAAAAATGTTGCACGGATGAATACTTTATGCCATCTGCTGGTCCCAGATCAATTGATATTTTAAAGAGAAAAGTTTTCAAAAAACAAATACAAAATAAGTATAGCACAGTAAGGTAATTATCAGTAACAATAATTTTATATATACATATACATACATATGCATATGTATGTATATGTATATATATATATATATATGTATACACATGTGTATGTGTATATATATGTGTATGTGTGTGTGTGTACTTTTTAAAGGCCTTTGCCTTAGGATGTGTGAAAGTTTGCCAGAGAGATAGAAACAGTGAGAGGAAGTGAGAAATCACCCCACTGGGGGCATGTCATGCCTTAATCCCCTCTCCTCCCTTCTCCTCCATTCTCCTCTTGGGATTTGGGGCACGCATGCATATGCATATGCACCCAGCGTGAGTTTCAAGCTAAAGGTAAATTTAAGATTTCAAGGAACTATCCAGTGCAAATGCTGCTGAAATTAGAAATGGTCCAAGAGAAGTGATAAAGCGTAGTAGAAGTATCTATGACAGTAATCAAAGGAGAACAAATGATAACACTGTTAAACAATTTAGTAAATAATTTTCTTACAAATATATTAAAACATTGGAAGTAGACACAGTACTCAATTTATACTGATAGAGATCCAGGCAAACCATAAACAGAACACATAATCAAAATTAAATCCTCAAATATGAAATATTAACATATATATATATATATACACATATATATATTTATATATATATATGTATATATAATTTGATTTAGTGAGCAATGGTGGCCACTTTCATCAGTAGTACTAGATATGAGATCGTCAAGATGAAAGGAAAATGGATCCCTAACTGTCATCATATTCAAAACTAAAGCCAATCAGATAGGTGAAATACTTAAATATATTAAAAAGAAATAAAAATTCTGCAAGAATGGGTCTGGCAAGTGGCATGGTGGTTAAAACATTGGACTCTGATGTGAATGACTGAGGTTTGAGTCCCCAGCTTGGAAGCGTGCTTTCTCACTTTTCCTCTCTCTCTGGTGAAGTAAATTAATAATAAAAATTAATTAAATAAATAAAATAATTCTTAGAACAGTGTTACTTTAATAAAGTTCTGTCACCGAAAAAATTCTACAAAGAAATCTAAAAAACTACATAGATTATTTGAGCATAAGAAAGTTTTTACTAACCAATACTCACAATTGTGAAACTGTAAAAAAAAAGATGTTTAATGAGAAAAGATATAAATATTGACAGTGAACAAACAGTGGAACAACAAAATTGTACCATAATACACAGACAAAAAAATCATTCCATAATGCTCAAATACTTGTTTAGAAATTACTTGTTTAGAAATTAATAAGAATAATGCATGTAATTTTAAAAATAATTTATGGTTTTGAACCTTTTCATCCACTATTAGAGGAAACTAGGTGAATTTATGAGATATCTACTATTTTTTCACAGTTACATGTGAACTTATATTTACCTCAAAATAAAATTTTTGACTTAAAAATGTTGCACGGATGAATTTATTATTTTTTAGAAAGATTTTTGCTATAGTGTGCATGTGCTCACTAGAGAGACAGAGAGATAAAAATAAAAAAATCACCCCCTGTGTGGATGGCCATGCTGCAATCCCTTCTCCTCCATTCTCCTCTCAGGATTTTGGGCACACATGCACATGCACCCAACATGAGTTTTAATCAGCCAGGTCTGGAACTAGAATCATGGTCAACTACATGGGAGTCCAGCGATATAAACTTTATGCCATCTGCTGGTCCCAGATCAATTGATATTTTAAAGAGAAAAGTTTTCAAAAAACAAATACAAAATAAGTATAGCACAGTAAGGTAATTATCAGTAACAATAATTTTATATATACATATACATACATATGCATATGTATGTATATGTATATATATATATATATGTATACACATGTGTATGTGTATATATATGTGTATGTGTGTGTGTGTACTTTTTAAAGGCCTTTGCCTTAGGATGTGTGAAAGTTTGCCAGAGAGATAGAAACAGTGAGAGGAAGTGAGAAATCACCCCACTGGGGGCATGTCATGCCTTAATCCCCTCTCCTCCCTTCTCCTCCATTCTCCTCTTGGGATTTGGGGCACGCATGCATATGCATATGCACCCAGCGTGAGTTTCAAGCTGCCAGATCCAAGACCTGAACCGCAGTGGACTTTATGGAAGTGCAGTGCCTTAACCACCATGCCATCTGTTAGCCCGAGTTTATTATACACTTTAACATAGCCAAATGAAAAGATTTTGAATGTTCCCAACACAAAGTAATTATAAATATTTGAGATGATGAATATGCTATTTGATCATTGCATAATGTACTCATACTGAAAAATCACAATGTACCTCATAAATATGTATAATTATTATGTGTCAATTAAAAATGATTTTAAAACTGAAGTGCTCTCCAAATTCAAGTGTAATCAGAGATGTAAATTACACTTTCACTGCTATGTCCTAAAAATTGGAATATATTTTAAAAAAGAAAGATCAGTCAGCCATTACATTTTGTAAATTTATGAACTACAAGGTACCTAAATGAAATCCTATTTATTGCTGTATTGTACCAAGTAAGAAAGAAAAAAAGAGGTAAATGAAAAATAGCAAGATGAATTTGAAAAGGCTGTGAATGAAGCATGTTAGAACTAAAAGGTAATCAAAACTAAAGAGAATTTTTATTCAAGTTAGAAGAGCAAGATAAAAATTATTAAACTTTTTCAAAAATTACACTTATAAATACAGAGTAAACTCTGAGTAAAAAATATTCATCAATCAAAATGACTTACTTATGTGGGGGGATATAAAACCATGCTGATGTGATAGGAGATGAGGATGGATGGGAGTAAACATGCAAATATGCAGGATTCGTCCATCCCCATTGATGATTTCAGTTCAGTAAAGGGTAAGATTGGAATTGATTTACATATGATCATAGGAATGATTATTTCTTTTTCCATGTATAATTTTTCTTGCTAAGAACAAGATTGTTCCCTGCATTCAAATTTTGATATTTTACATAAATTATGGAAATTTTAAACATATATGTTGATGTATTTATGATAATTGCTGATTTTGTAATTTTCTTATTATGTAAGCAATGTGTTCTAAAAATTAAATAACAATGGCACTCAAAAAATATTTTAAATTTTATTTGGAATATGCTCGAGTTTTGAAAAACTTTGGAACAGGAAAGAGGCAATATGGAGTAAAGGCTCTGAATATATAAATATTATATAGTTAAATCAAAAAGTATATGGTAGGGACCAGCAGTTAGCGTAATGGCTGTGTCGCTGGACTCCCATGTAGTCAACCGCATTTTGTGTCCCAGACCCGGTGGCTTAAAACTCACGCTGGGCACGTGTGTGTGTGTGTGTGTGTGTGTGTGTGTGTGTGCCTAAGATCCTGAGAGGGGAATGGAGGAGAAGGGATTGCAGCATGACCATCCCACCTGGGGGGTGATTTCTCTCACTTTCTATCTCTCTGTCTCTCTCTGTCTCTCTCTGTGTGGTGAGTGCACGCGCCCTATAGCAAAAACCTCTCCCCCCCAAAAAAAAATAGTATATGGCAGTCCTTTAGAAATAGAAAAACGATCAATGAAACAGAATTTATCTTCTCTTTATAGCTTAATAGCACAGAAGTAAATCAGTGGAATATATAATGCAGTACACAATAAAGATGACAGTTAAAATTACTTAAGAACAGATGAAACATAATAAGTAATATTGAGACATTTTGCTGGCTGTTTGAAAAATAAAGCCTTACTACTCTCTTGCACCAAAGGAAGAAGGGAGAACCAAAGATGGAATATTTAAATATAAAGATGAAATAGTGAAGTATTCAAGTGGATTGTATTTTTATAATGGAGAAATCTTTATTATTGCACAAAATTAATAAATCATAAAGGAAATTATTAATAAACTTGACCACTGACTACCATAAATGTGGTAAAAATATAAATAGCTAAAGACCAAAAATATAAATAGCTAAAGAAAAGTTTTAACAAATACAATCTGGACATGTAACTATTAGCTTGCTCTGGATTTATGATTTCAGGTTAATCTAAATTTTCTTTTTAATAATGTTTGGTAGTCTCCATTTCTACAATATATTAGTTTCCAAGGCCTTCCATTACAAAGTAATACATACTGTGGTTTAAAACAGCAGAAAGCTGTACTGTTACACTTCTACTGTAGAAGCCAGAAGTCCAAAATCAAGTCGTCAGCTTTGAGGGAGAATCTGTGCCATGCCTCTCTCCCAGCTTCTTGTTGTTGCCAGGAGTCTTTGGCATTCCTAGGCTTTTAGGTGTATCATTTTATCTCTCTTTATAAGGGGTTCTTCCTGTGTGTTTGTGTCTATCTTTCTTATATTTATGAGAAAATGGAAAAAGAAGAGAAATAGGTATTTTGATAGGGTCTGGCTATGGCTGTTTTTCTGCCACACGTTCCCAGTTAGCTAGGGCCTCAAGCACACACAACCACATCCAGGTATTCAGGTTGGTCCAGGTGTCCCATGACTACTCTACCTGTGCATCACCATGGCTGGGCCTGTGTGTCTTCTTGTAGCATCACCAGTGATTGGATTTAAGGCCTGTCCCATTCAAGTATGACCTCCTTTTAACTCGATTATATTTCAAATGTCTCATTTCCAAAAAAAAAAAAAGTAATATTTACAGCTATCAGTTATTATGGCTGCAAGATATTTGTGGGGACACAATTCAGACTACAACATACAGTGTTTATATAGTAAACTTATTTTTTCCAGAAAGCAATGCTAGCATTCTGGTTGGTGCCATGATCACACTTAGAGCTTACAAAGCACTCCTAACACATAATTAATATAGGGGAATACTGGTACATTCGCTCATTCAGCTACCTTTTGAAATCACTCTTTACTTTTGCTCCTGGCTTTTTTGTTTGTCACTGCTCTTAATATACTAGGTATAAAGGACAGGAGGTGGAGTAGTGGTTAAGGGGCTGGACTTCCACATGTCCAACTGAGGTTTAAGTCCTGTATCTGGCAAATTTGCTTTTTCACTCTCTCTCTTCCCAAATTAAAATAATCATAATCTTAATTATCATAATCATAAAATTAAATAACTCTTTTTTAAACATTAGATTTCTTATGAGGTAAATTATTTCATAGAGTCAAGCAATGGCTGTATATTATGTACATTCATGTTCAAATGCAAGAAAATAGTAAAAATACCTACTATATGTTTAACAATTGCTTTGGGTTTTCATTGTTATAGGTGTTTGTTTTGAGAGGTTTTTGCTATAGGGCATGTGAGCTCTCCAGAAAGACAGAGAGAGACAGAGTGACAGAAAGTGAGAAATCATCCCCCCGGGGGATGGCCACACTGAAATCCCTTCTCCTCCATTCTCCTCTCAGGATCTTGGGCATGCATGCACATGCGCCCTGTGTAAGTTTAAACCACTGGGTCCGGGACTTAAACCGTGGTCAACTACATGGGAGTCCAGTGACATAGCCATTATGCCAACAGCTGGCCCCAGTGTTTGTTGTTTTTGTTTTGTTTTGTTTTGTTTTACCAAAATAACTTACTCAGGGTTTCTTAAAAAACTCACATTATATTGTTTAGTCTTCTTTATTAATGCTTTTAACCATGACCCCCAACAACACAAGTATTATAGCAGTAAATAAATTGATAACAAAGATGTCATTTTTAAATGTTTTCTACCAAATATCTGTGTGGTAGTTCTTAATAAGAAACGGTGAGGATGAACCCTAATCAGGATAATAGAGAAGATGCTTATATTTTATTAACTTTTATAAGTTGACTTAATGAAAGAAAAAAAGAAACAAGCAATATCATTTCTTACCAATACTTTTTGTGTTAGAGAGCAAACCATTGATGTGTCCTGAACATCAATGCTGAGAGACCATAGGTTTGCACAAAAGGTCCCAGACAGCCTCAGAGGAACAAAGGAACTGGCCTGTGTACATGCTGATGCTGGGGAACCGGGAGAGGTGGGAAGCCCAGTCAGTCATCCAGGGCTGTGTGCTTGGTCTGAATAGAGAGCTCTGTTGCTGAAAGCTTGAGTCTCTTTGTCCCTCAGAGGCATCCTTTTACCTCCAAACCTCATGACAGAAAGGAGAAAGTGCTGGGAGGCCTCTTTTCAGAACTGGTCTTTCAGTGTAGCTGTGCAGATTTAAAAATCATTCTTTGATTTTTCAATTTACTCTCCTTTAAGGCTGATAATGCTTGAGGGTTGTGCTGAGCAGAGATTAGAGTCAGGTAATGGAAAAGACAGAAGCAGCGACACTTGTTTTCTGCTACGGTCAATATGAAAAATTATCCTACTTTGATGAATAGAAACCTGATGTTCTGAGAATAGAAATATGACAAAATGTAAATTAAATGGCTCTTTTATATTCAAAGGAAAATTCAAGTTATGTTTAGAATTGGGCTCTCTCCAGATGCAACTGAATGACAAGCTATGTGTATCCCGGAAAAAAAAAAAAAATTCTATAGACAGAAAAAAAAGGAAAGAGGCCTATATCTTTATTTCTTCTTTTATGCTGTATGGCAGAACTTTAGGAGGTGAGTAATTTTTATGTACCAGAACTGCTAAATTAGCATTTCCCAGATTGTGATTGTAGGAACTCCTATTTTCTGAAAATATTACAAGGAGCTTCTAGCAAAAAAAGAAAAAAAATTCGATTTTTAATGTTAATAACATATATATTTTTAATATCTTATTTTTAATATATGTGTAATTTATTACTAATTTCAGGCCTTTTGTCTCATAAATAGCTCTCTGGAATTACATGAGAGCTTGAGGGACAGCCTGCTGCCTTGAGGCCCAATACCTTTAATAGATAATCTCATAAGGTGACAGACCTGTATGTAATGAGTGCTATTTGTGGAGACTTCAAAAAGTTCATAGAAAAACAGAATTAAAGTACAAGTTTACTTTGGCATACAAAAAAAATTGAAATTGGTGTATAGATTTTTCATGTTATGTATTTTCCTTTTTACATTTTTAAATTTTTTAAATTTAAAAAATTCAAAACCCCTAACAGGGTTTTGAACCCACGATCCACCCCCAGCTTCTGCCAAACTGGAGTACCACTTCAAGAGTGCCAGGTGTAGTGTATTGGTAACCTTCCCATGTGTGTCAGCCTCAAAGAATAAGCATTCTGCCATGGAGTCAAGATCTTCCCACTCAAAATGTGAATTTTTTTTTTTTTGAGAGGCTTTTTTTGCTACAGGGCACATGCGCTCCCCAAAAAGAGAGAGACAGAGAGACAGAAAGCGAGAAATTGCCCCCCCCCCCGGGGGGCTGAAATTGCCCCCCCCCCAGGGGGACTGGCCATGCTGCAATCCTTTCTCCTCCATTCTCCTTGGGATCTAGGGCATGCACACACATGTGTCTGGCGTGAGTTTAAGCCACCGGGTCCAGGACTCGAACCACCGTCAACTACATGGGAGTTCAGTGACATAGCCATTACACTAACTGCTGGTCCCTCAAAATGTGAATTTTTCATAAACTCTTTCAAGCCCTTTTATATGCTAGACCTGACTGAAGTTCTTTGCATGTGTTAATTACACTAATCCTCACAACACTTTGGTAGGTGATATAACTATGTCCATTTTACCTAAAATGAAGCAGTTCACCCCTTGGTGAGAGGACAGAAATTTATAAGCCACCAGGTCCAGGACTCAAACCACAGTCCGCCATGTGAGAGTCCAGAGTTCTTAACCACCACGCTATCTGCCAGCTCCAACTGGATCAAAATAAAGAGAACAGAAATTTACTCACACAAACATAGTCATCTGATTCTTAACAAAGGTGCAAATTTGGCTTAAACCCCCATCTGCAGAAATTGATCATTGAGCCATAAATTAGTAATCTAAAATAAACATACAAAGTTATATTTGTGATGTTGAATTCAGCAAAGACTTTCTAGTCATGTCAGCAAAGCAAGACCCAAAAAAGGAAAAGATAATTCGAACCTTATCAAGCTTAAAACTTTTGCATTGTGACACTGTTATGAGAATAGAAAGACTAGTGAAGACTAGGAAAAAAAAAAAATATATATATGCTAAGGACTTGGATCCAGAGTACATAAGTAATTGTAAAATAAGCAAAAAGAAGATTCAAATGAAGAAATAATGAAGAAATGAAAAGATCTTTTGACAAGGAGGATATATTTTATGGTTGAAAAATAAATATATAAAAGATGTTCAATATCATTAATCATTGAGGGAAATACAAATTGAAAACACAAAGAGATACCACTATATACTCTGCTAAAAGTAAAATAAAATTGATGATAGCAAGTCCTGATAAGGAGGTGTAGTAACTAAAACTTCCCACATATTCCGTAGGAAGGTGTTTAGAGGACAGTTTGGCAGTTTATTTATTTATTTACTTTTTTTTTTTTTTTTAGGTTTTTGCCATAGGGCTTGTTGGGGATAATTTTTTACTTCCCCTTTCTCCAGGGAATGCGTGTACCCTATGGCAAAACCTAAGATAAAAAAAGAGAAAGAAGAAAAAGAAACAGTAGAATTGTCTTATCATTTCCTATTCTGTTAAGGATTTTGATAAATACCAATGGAGAATTATTTTTTAAATCAGTTTGTAAGTCTTCCTTGAAATTGTAGGAAGCAGTAGTTTTCTTAAGGAGGTAAAAATCACTATGTAAGTTAAGTGATGAATAATTATTTCCTAGGTCAATGGTCCTAAAACTTTGGTGAGAATCAAAATCATGTGGAAAACCTATTAAAATGCAAGTAGTGAGCCAGGTGATGGCGTGGCTGTCAAAGTGGCTGGATCCCACATGGGCAAAGTTGGAGTCCAGGAACTGACAGTTTGAAGTACATGCTGGGCAAATGGTCACATGTGCCCGAAGTCCTGAAAGGTGAAATGGAGATGGGATTGCAATGTGGTCATCTCCTATGACGGGCTCTTTCTCTCTTCCTTCCTTTCTCTCTCTCTTTCTATTGAGGACACACTCTCTAGCAAAAAGTGGAAAATAAATGCAAATAACTTGGACTCACATTGAAATTTTTAATTCAGTAGATCTGGATTGGAATCTGGGAATCTGAACCCCGATAAGTTACCAGATGATATAGGGCCTTTGTCCTGAGGACCCAAGTTTAAGAACCACTGAACAGGGTGTGGTGGCACCCACCCAATGGCAAGAACCACTGAACTAATTTATACCAGAAATATTGACAAATCATGTTTACCAGTCCTCTTGCCTGAGTATATATATTATTAACCATTTATTTTACAAAAATGATATATAGCTACAATGTTCTTAGAAATATTTTATACTTTTTATTTTCCCATAGAGATGATTTTTTTCTCTTATATTACTTGCAAAAGAAAATTGAAATTACTAAATACTGAAGTGTCTAAAACCAATTCAAATGTGTTTAAATTTTAATGAATTAAAAAATTACCAGCAATTTATATCATCTCTTAACTTATAGCTTTTGGGTTCACCATATTTTGGCAAAAACAATATTTTGGTTGGGAATGTCATTGGGCTGGCAAGTGGTGTGGTGGTTAGAGGTGCTGGACTCCCATGTGGCCGGTCCAGATCTGGTAGCTTGTTTTCTCATTTTCTCTCTCTCTCTCCTCTTTGGTCAAATGGAAATATATAAATAAATACAGTTAAATAAAATAATTCTTAAAAAATAAAAAAGAATGTCATCTCTGCCTAAAAGCTAGTAAAGTCTACTAATTGATTTTAAACTCAGGGATGTCTTTTGAGACTTACCTACAGAACTGCAAGATAATAAATTTGTGTTTTAAATCACTAAATTTATGATAATTTGTTGCAATGACAATAGAAACCTATTATGTTTCTAATTCCTTCTCCAATGAAACAAACCAGATATCCTTGGAGAAATAGCTACCTCTGATTGGGGCAGAGAATATGCAAGATTAGCTAGGAGTATTGTGTCCTGTTGGAAAGGAAGAAGGTGATTTAAAAAGAAAAAGGAAACAGACAAATAAAAATAAAATTGCACAATGGCACAATGTGAAGGAACATTGGAGTCAAATGAAAGAGCTCCCAAAGCCAAAGTTGGAATAATTTAAGCAACAAAATAAAGCAGTATTGGATTATAATTCAGAGTAAAAATTAATATCTGTGAGTCCACACTGGGTAAAATAAATCATTGAATAATTAAAAAAACAAAATTTGCACATGTGAAAAGGGATCAGAATTTTGAAAATGGGAGATTTTCCTGGATTCTCTTGGTGTGCCCAGTCTAATCACATGAATCCTATTTCTTGATTGTTGTTGTCTATGTTATCTATAAATACAAGAAGCATGTTAAATTCTCTCATCATGAGAATAATTTTTATACATATTATGTGGTACTGTCAATTTTTTGCTTTATATGTGGAATTACTTAGACACACACATTTAGAATTTTTTTTTTTTTGAAGAGGTTTTTGCTATAGGGCGCGTGCGCTCGCCAGAGACAGAGAGACAGAAAGCGAGAAATCACTCCCCAGGGGGGATGGCCACACCGCAATCCCTTCTCCTCCATTCTCCCCTCGGGATCTTGGGCACGCACGCACACGTGCCTGGCATGAGTTTTAAGCCACCAGGTCCAGGACGCGAACCACGGTCGATTACATGGGAGTCCAGTGACATAGTCATTACGCTAACTGCTGGTCCTCACATTAAGAATTTTAAGTCTTCTTGGCAACTTGTCATTGTTAGCAATATATAATGATTTGAATCCCTACTAATGCTTTTTAGGCTGAAAATCTATTTCATAAGTTATTAACATAATTTAAAAATATTTATCATTATTTTTATTATTTTAATATGACCAGAGAGAGAGAAAGTGAGAAAGGAAACCTCCAGGTCTGGAACTCAAACTAGTTGGCCATGTGGGAGTCCTGTGCACTTAACCACCATGTCACCTGCTGTCCTCATCATAATTTTACTAGTATTCTTTTCTTTGCATTTATCTGTCCTATCATTTACTTTCAACTTTCTGACTTCTCTTGGTTTTGTTGACTGTTTTATAAATTACATATCTTTTATCTTTTTAAAGGATTATAATAAATACTTTTTAAAAGAGGCTTTGCCTTAGGACACATGTGCTTGCTGGAGAGAGAAAGAGACAATGAGAGAGAAAGTGAGCAATCACCTTCATGAGGAATGGTCAAGCACAATCCCTTCTCCTCCATTCTCCTTCCAGGATCTTGGGCATGCACGCACACATATCCAGCGTGAGTTTCAAGGGTCTGGGACTCAAACTGCTATTGGCCATGTAGGGGTCCAGCGACTTAACCACTAAACACCATATGCTGGCCCCATAAACAATATCTTTTAATTGGCCTGTTTATTCTCTTGTGCATAAAGGGACATGAGTTAGTGCTTCTTCTGATTACAGTAAGTGGTAAATTTATTAGCTAGGCTACAGTGATTGCTCATGAAAATATTATTGAAATAATTAATATACTATAAATAGGCAGATTTTAAATAAAATTTAATGAGCTCTTAAAGTTGTGTAAACCTATGAAACTAACAACTCAATCAAAACAAACAGCACCTACACGATCCCTATTGTAGAATGTTTATTTTTGCCCCTTTCTAGGCAGTCCTCCTGCCCCCAGGGAACCCCAGTTCTGATGTCCATCACAGTGTTAGCTCAACTATTACTGGTTTTTAAAATTTTATGTAAATAAAACTACAGAGTAAATAAACATATGTATAATAAATATATGTATTTTGCTTTGTACTCTGCTCCTCGGTTTCATTCAAATTTTTGGATTACTATTATGTTCATTTTTTATTGCTGAATTGTGTAAATATACCACAATTTATATATTTATTCATTTGCCACTTTAAAGACATTTGTGTTATACCCAGTTTTTGACTATTGTGTATAAACTGCTGCTAATATATATATTTTAAAGACCTCAGGAATGTACATCTAATTGATACTACATTGCATTAATCAATAGCTGCACTTTTTGCAAACTGTGGCTATGACAGTCCTGAACAAGAAGGGTTTCCTGTTTAAGCTTCAGTAGCTTTTCTGACTATGGATCATCGTTCCTCCTGTGGCAGATTTTTACAGTTGCTTCTAGTGTATTTGGGACGACTGTCTCAAAGTAACCTGCAGCTTTCCTGACAACACCTCACTTTCTCTCCTGCTAAGAACTGTAGCTCTTTTCTGTTGTTTTTAGAACTTCCTGTTACTATATCCACCACTTCCACCACCCAATCCATAACCACCACAAGGACTGCCAGACCTTCTTCCATCAAAATGGCCCCCTTTCATTGGTCCATAATTTGATTGCTGTTGTCCACTATAATTTCCAAAATCACTATAGTTTCCACCACCACTGTAGTTACCACCGCCAAAATTTCCTCCTTCATTGTAACTATCATATCCCCCCCACCACCATATCCACCAGATCCACCACCTTGGTTTCCATATCCTGGTCCACCACCACCATAGCCACCTCTACTGCTATAACCAGGACCACCACCATAGTTGCCACCATCATCTCCAAATCCATTACATCCACCATCAGATCCTCCATAACTACCTCTGCTGCCACCACCTCTACACCATAGCCTCCTCTTCCACCAAAGTTTCCACCACGACCAAAGTTTACCTCCATCACCTCCAAAGTTTCCTCCATGACCCATAAAGTTGCCAGATCTACCTCCATGACCTCTTTGTGATCCAGCAGATTGCATCTCTTGTTTAGAAAGGGCCTTTTTCACATCACAGTTATGCCCATTAATAGTGTGGTATTTCTGAACAACGATTTTGTCAACTGTATCATGATCATCAAAAGTTACAAAAGCAAATCCTCTCTTTTTCCCACTCTGTCGATCTTTCGTAACTTCTATGGTTTCAATCTTGCCAAACTTTTCAAAGTAGTCTCTCAAATTATATTCTTCTATATCTTCTTTAATACCACCAACAAAAATTTTCTTCACTGTTAGACAGGCACCAGGCTTTACAGAATCTTCTTTAGAAACAGCTCTCCTTGGTTCCACTACACATCCATCAACTTTGTGTGACCGAGCAAACATTGCTGCATCCACCTCTTCAACACACAAGTAAGTCATGAAACCGAAGCCCCTGGAAGTTTTGTTTGGGGGTCTCTCAATACCACACAATCTGTGAGTGTGCCCCCATTTCTCAAAATGTTCTCTTAAACTACCATCTGTAGTTTCAAAGCTCAGACCACCAATGAACAGTTTTCTCAACTGCTCGGGTTCCTTTGGATCATGACCCTCTTCCCCCCAGAGGTGGTAGCGACGGCTGGAGTCTGGCTGGGGGTGACTGGGCAGTGGTTTTACCTCCATTTTGAGACCAGACTTGCCTCTTCTAACTCCAACATTTTTTTTTGTTTGTTTTTACAAAAATATGGCTTGTTTTTATTTTGATGAGCTAAACAAATATTTAATCTTATAAGACACTGGCAAGTTGTTTTTCAAATGATTATTTAAAAATATCACTAGCAGTAAATGAAAATTTCTGCTCCCCTTATCCTCACAAGTATTTGGTGTGTTAGCTATGTTAGTTTTAGCCACTACTCCAGGAAACGGAGTATCATTATTTCTTTCCTTCCTTCCTTCCTTCCTCCCTCCCTCCCTCTCTCTCTCTCTCTCTCTCTCTCTTTCTTTCTTTCTTTCTTTCTTTCCTTCTTTCCTTCTTTCCTTCTTTCCTTCTTTCCTTCTTTCCTTCTTTCCTTCTTTCCTTCTTTCCTTCTTTCCTTCTTTCCTTCTTTCCTTCTTTCTTTCCTTTTTTTCTTCCATGAGTGTAAAACCAGAGAGAAAGAAAAACAGAGAGACAGGCAACCCCCAACAGGGTCTCCATGCTGCAGCCTACACCCCCCACCCCCATCCCCACAGACACACAAGCACCTGGTGCATTCAGTGAGAGCTCTATATGTAAACCCAGAAGCTAGCTGTGTGGGACAGAATTGCGAGTGTTGTGTTACTGCTGTGCCATCAATTAGCCATTTATTCAAAGAATTGTTTCAGTTTGTTTCCTAATGACTGATAGTGAGTACTTTTTCAAACAATTATTTATGTCTTTCCAGGTGAAATATGTGTTTGCAGTGTTTTACCTATTTAAGCTGGATTATTTCTACTCTTTTTATTGAGTAGCAAGAATTAACAGCCTAGACACAAGTCTTTTGACATGTATATGCATGGAAAACATTCCTTCCTATTGCATAGCTTGCCTTTCCATTTTTAAATGATTTTTATGAAAGAGCACAAAACATTAATTTTAATGATTCCTGATTTTTTTCCCTTTACTTTTAGTGTTCTGTGCATCCTGTCTAAAATTAACTGTCTATACCATGTTTAAAATATTCTCCTTATGGGGCCAAGAGGTGGCTTATGGGTTATGGTCCCAGACTCCCACCTGACTGATGACGATTCGAGTCCTAAACCCAGTGGCTTGAAAATAACTGCACTTACACTTCAGCCATTTCTAACTTTTGATCAGAGACAAAACTTTTAATATTTTAAAATAATTATTTAACTAAAAATATACATTATTATTATTTTTAATTTGCTATAGAGAACATGTGCTCACCGGAAGTTCAGTTTGGGAAGAATTAGTGTTTTTATACATTTTGAATTCTACAAACTATATAATACATCCATTTATTTAAGACTATTAATTTTTGTTGGTAAATTTTGAAAGATTTACTTAGAGGTATCTCTTACTTTCTTCCTTCTTCTTCTTCGTTTGTAATACCAGAAAGCACATGTGCTTTCCAGACAGAGTGTAAAGGCTCAGCCCAGTGAAGCATGGTCATGCTACAACTCCTTTTCTTCCATTTTCTCATCCTGTCAAGTTTGAAGGGCATGCACACACACACGCTCAGTGTGCCTCCTAAGCATTAAAATGGCATAATTGAAAAATAGATTAAAATATATATTAATTGCTTTTGATATTTGATATTTTATATATATATATATA
>NW_006159787.1:4665620-4713928 GCF_000334495.1 Tupaia belangeri chinensis
ACATATATATATATACATATATATATATATATATATATATATACACACACACACACACACACACACACACACACACACACACATTATATATTTGACATTCAAAACAAAGGTCTTTTCCAAAATGCAGTGTATTTTTAAGCATCTAGGTTAATTTATTTATCTCTGTTCTGATTTCTGCGCTTCGTTGGAAATGTTTGAAAATGTTTATTTTTTTTCCAGTAAAATAATGGGTTCCATTTATAATTCCTCAGTTTTTGATCTATATGTAAAGTAGCTAATATGAGAACCAAGTCAGCAAATGACTGATTTAGATGTCTTATGAAACTGTCAATTCTACTTTAAGAAACACAATGAACCAAGAAGGAAACCCCCTCTGGTGAACACGTGGATCAGTTACATATTTGATTAGTGTATACTTGCAGAAATGACATTAGGTTGCTTTATTTATATGCTTGAAAGAAAAAAACAAAAACAAAACAGAAATCAAATAACTTAAAAAGGCTTTGCAACAGACTTATGAAATACACGTTATTCTCCCAGCAGAAAAAACGTACTCCCTGTAATGTATATTTGTGATTATTTAGTTTTTCTTCTTTTGTATACATTTTCTAAAAGAGAAGTGCCTCAGCTTGATGATAGGTAGGTATTTATGCTTGAGAGATAAAGGTTTTTGATCATATTGTTGTCACAAAATATTTTCTACTTTATAGTGGGTATATACAGAGATAAAAGCCTTAATTATAAAGCAATCCATAAACATAATGAAACTCAACAAGGATAATCTTTTTAGTAGTATCTCATTTCATTAAAAATTACCTTTTTAATGTATAAAATGTTATATATATTCTTTTTACAGAAATCATGAAGTATATAAATGAATTTCACTGTAATATTCCAAGAAATTAGGTGTGTGTGTGTTTACTAGAGATACATTAATCAAATTCACATTTGTAGATCTCCAGTCTCTTACTGCAGTTCCATTAAACTGGAATGCTTGTTTGTTTTTTTCTTTCTTTTTCCCTTGCTTTTTCTTTGCATTTTTTATTAAAAACTTGCTTACTCACATCATCAAAAACCCTTATAAAATATGGTTTAGTTAAATACATATTACTTATGTAGATTTATTTTAACTTATCTATCTATTAAAATACATGTCTATTTAAAATATTTACTTTAGAATTTTAGATTTTAGTATAATTTTATTATATACTATTTCACTTATAAACATTTTGGGTTGCAATTTCTTACTTCCCTATCTCTATTTCTCTCTCTGGTAATCTCTCAAGCCTTATGGTAAACAAAAACAAACAAACAAAAAATTGTTAACCTCTGGCATGGTTGTCGAGGTAGCTGGATCCTGCATGGCCAACTGTGTAGTTCAGCAGCTTGAAAAATACACCGGACATGTGTGTAGTGGTGCCCAAAATCTTAAGAGGAGAATGGAGGAGAAAGGATTAGGGTGTCACCATCCCCCTGGGCTGGGGTGTGGAGTGCTTTCTTACTTTCTCTCTCTCTCTCTCTCTCTCCCCCTTTCTTCCTCTCCATTGAGTGCACGAACCTTATAAAAAAACTTAAAAAAAATTACTTATTTTTACATTGGCAAAGTAAACTAAAAAAGTATGTAAATTTACAATGACAACTGCCCTACAGTTATTGATGTAACAATACATTATTATGAATTACATAGGTGCGGTATAGAAGTGGAAAATGTCATTCATAATTTCTTTACTTTTCCAGCTAAAACTATTACTTTTGGCTTTTAACATTTTCTCCATTGAATTTTAACAATTTTACATATTAGTAGGAAATTGCATATTTTCTAAGAAGTTTCTTGATGCATTTTTTTCCCTATTGAAATTTTTTTTTCTCCCTCATAATTTACAATCACTGTTTAATTATAGGATCTCACCATTTGTGGTCATAAATGTTATAATATTATAATATTATTTTTGAATAAGCCACCATCTTAATTGTCCTTTAATTAGGTTTTACATAAGTTACAGAAATGATATGTGTTTACTATAACATTAATTCTTTTTCTTATTTTTGCCCTCTACTGTGCTAAAAGGTCTGGTGTTGCTAGAAATCATATAATGGTAAATTAGGGTTTACTTGTCTTCCTTTATAGCTTTTTTTTTTTTTCAGTGAAATAGCTAGTACTCATTTTTCTTACTTTTTTTAAAGTTTATTTATTTATTTCGTCTGTAAGTGACAGAGGAAGAATGGGCAACACTTCTCAACAGGCTGTCAACACTGATTCATTGCTGGATTTAGCCAGCCCCAGACCATGAGTGTTCACTTGGCTGGCATATTCAGGAAAGTCTCCATACTTAACTCAGAACCTTTCCGTGACACACTCATGGAGTGTCATGTTTAACTGCTCTGCCACGGTCTGGGCCCATTATTTTAAAAATGACATGTCATCTAAATTTTTATTTTCTTTGATTTTAACATTTATTCATCTATTTCTTACACTTCAGCCATTTCTAACTTTTGATCAGAGACAGAATTTTAATATTTTAAAATAATTATTTAACTAAAAATATACATTATTATTATTTTTAATTTGCTATAGAGAACATGTGCTCACCGGAAAAAATGAGAAAGAAAGAGAGAATGTGAGAAAGCAAGTCACCAGGTCCAGGACTCGAACTGATGTTGCCCATGTGAGTCCAGTTCCTTAACCACTATGCCACCTACTGACTCCAGGAGACATACACTATTTCAAGAGTAGAAGTTTCTTTTGTGGTTTATCATATAAACTGTATTCATAACATTTGTAATGTAGATTAAGCTATTTTCTTTTGCATATCACCTGCATTCTTATCTAACATTTCCCTCCTTAATCTACCACAAACCCAAAAATATGTGCTAAAAACTCATATTAATATTTTGTTGTCTATAGCTAAATTTATTTTTTTACATACTTAGATAATAAATTTTTTAAGAAAAGATGTTACTATTGTCAATTAATTGTGAATTAATTATAAACACTGTAATAAAGATTTGCTTTACTTATACACATGATAAAAAAAGTAGATATTTGTAAGGTACTATGAACTGAGTTTGACATAGAATAGAAAAAATAGATATCAGAGGAATACATCAGCTAGTGTCAAAAAAATCTTTCAAGGACACTCACCACATATAAATAGACTCAAGATTTTAAAAAAGATGGGACCAGCAGTTAGCGTAATGACTATGTCACTGGACTCCCACGTAGTCAATCACGGTTCGTGTCCCGGATCCGGTGGCTTAAACTCACGCCGGGCGCGTGTGCATGCGTGTCCAAGATCCTGAGAAGAGAATGGAGGAGAAGGGATTGCAGCATGGCCATCCCCCCAGGGAGTGATTTCTCACTCTCTCTCTCTCTGTCTCTCTCTGTCTTTCTGGCGAGCGCACACATCCTATAGCATAAAAAAAAGAAAAAAAAAAAAAGCTCTCCAGAAAAAAAGAAAAGAAATTTAAAAAATTAATAATCATGTGACTCTTCCAATGGACTGAATGAAGAAAAGCTATTCCTTGAGTTTTAACACCTCCTGATCATAGATTTCTTTATCTGGAGTCCTCAAAAGCAGAGCTTAACATAGAACTCAGGGACAGCATGTTTATTTTGGAAGGCCATCCCAGAACGATGTAATGAGAAAGTGGTAAAATTGAAATACCAAAGAAGAAAAATTAATAAAGAACGCATAACAGAGCTGAATAATACCAGGTGCAACTGGGAATTCCAGACTATTTCCAAGGAATCCTGCAAAATAAGACTCAGAATAGTTCCTCCAAAAAGCAAGACAGAGTGAAAGAGAATGTATTATTAGTCTTCTAACAATTTCCCATGCTACCAGTGTATGAAAAGTCTCCTACTATCAAGATGAAACTAATGAAATTGAAAATAAAATCTATTACAGAATGACATAATACATCACAGTTGGAAAAACAACATTTTCAAATGATCTCTAGCCAAGAATCATCTCACTGAATATCGTCTTAACCTCTCAAGAACAGGAGAGCATCTTTTATACATTCATGTGTTTGTTTCAGACAAAACTTACTATAAAGTGAACAAATTAGTTATCATCAACAGCTGACTAACTGACATTATTTCTGTGAAGTCAATGTAATTTTTTGCCGGGTAGGAGGAGTTTCACTATGTCACAGTCTTCCTGCCAAGCCCCCTAAGTGACTAGGACTACAGAAGTGCACTGTTATGCCCAATACCTTCCCTGTGTTGCCCAGGCCATCCTTGAGCTGAAGATACCCCTGCCTCAAACTCCAGAAACTGGGATTATAGGCCCATAACACAATGACTGGCCTATAATTTGGACCAGCAATCAAACTTGGGTTGCTTCTGTGTTTACAGCCTATGGTGCCCAGTATCTTAGCAGCACACCAACATAGCTGAGTCCAATACGGTTCCTAACTCCTTCCTTCCTCTCTCCCTCCCTTCTTTCCTTCCTTTTTTTCTTAAAAGAAAATATTGGTAACACTATCAAAATGAATAAACATTATGCTTTAGGTGTGTTTTTTGCACTGAGAAAATTATCAAAAAAATATAGCTGGGAAACTTAATATAGTTTATAAATAAGTTTGTAAATGTGTTAAGTCTACTATATTTCTTAATACATTTTAATTAATACCTGCACAGGGCCTCAAATTACTCATTAATTTAAACTGAAAGTCTTTAATAAAGATATAAATAGGTTTATCCAAAAATAATTTTGGGTTTTTCCCATTTTCATTTATCTGTTGAGTTTTGGGAAAAGTCATGACAAATTTTTGCATATAAAAACAGAAAAAATATGGGAACCAGCACTTAGTGTAATGGCTATGTTGCTGGACTCCCACGTAGTCAACCGCGGTTCACGTCCTGGACCCGGTGGGTTAAAACTCACGCCGGGCGCGTGTGCGTGCGTGCCCAAGATCCCGAGAGGAGAATGGAGGAGAAGGGATTGCGGCGTGACCATCCTCCCTGGGGGTTGATTTCTAGCTTTCTGTCTCTATGTCTCTCTCTGTCTGTTTGGTGAGCGCATGAGCCCTGTAGCGAAAAACCTCTCAAAAAAAAAAAAAAATAGAAAAAATAAGTCATGACTTTTCTGATAGCCTAATACTATCAGTGTTTTTTGAAGATGATGTTATCTACTTTGACATATTTTTCTTTCTTAAAATTTGTCTCCTGGTCTGGAGATGGATCCTCCAATTTCCTTCATCCACTTTAATGAGTTAATAAATTCTAAAATTCTGTGAAAGTATTCTCAGAGGTTAACTTCAAAGTTGTGTTTTCAAAAAGTGCAGTTTAGGGACCAGCAGTTAGCGTAATGGCTATGTCACTGGACTCCCACGTAGTCGACCGTGGTTCGAGTCCTAGACCCGGTGGCTTAAACTCACACCGGGCGCGTGTGCGTGCGTGCCCAAGATCCTGAGAGGAGAATGGAGGAGAAGGGATTGCGGCATGACCATCCCCCCTGGGGGGTGATTTCCTGCTTTCTGTCTCTCTGTCTCTCTCTGTCTGTCTGGCGAGAGCACGCGCCCTATAGCAAAAACCTCTCCAAAAAAAAAAAAAAAAAAAAGTGCAGTTTAAACATATACATAGGAAATCTAAAAGAATCTATAGATAAATTTTCAGAATTAGTAAGTACTTTTTACTGAAGTTTTCCAGCACAAAATTTATTTTCAAAACTCCGTTTTAACAGAAAATAGCAAGTGGAATTGTAAAATACCGTTTCATAATAGCATGAATAAGGTATAATAAAGCAATGTCCTGCATTTGTTATGGGTTGTGTTTACATAGTAAATTCACTTTTCTAAAAATGTATTCACCTGTAAACTTATGAATTATATGTTTTTCAATAAAAGAGTTTTCTTGAAAACATAAAGTTTCTACTGAGTTTCCCCTCAAAGCTCAGATAGAATTATGATTTATGATTAAAATAAATGGGCAAACCTTTGACATAAACCAAAAAGTGGCATACTGTATATTACCTGGTTATTGTAAGGCTCAAGATAATGTGAAAATATATTAAAAATGAAACGTAAAGTCATATTTCTTATTGATGCTATTGTAAATATTTTCCATTGTTATCTTTGCAATGTTAATAGGTATGCCTATATTTGCAGTTTTCAAAAACTGAAGTTGAATATTTGATTTATAAACATGTTATTTTATACTTGCATTGTTTGAGGCATCTTGGTAATTATTATTTTGATCAGTCACAAATTTTATACACACATCTTTAATAAGACATGAATAATTTACTTTGGAATGTAGAGTTTTAGATGTCTACATGAAGAAGTTGTTCATTGCATAATATACCATAGGCTTTGGATTTTTGTAAACAGAAAATTAATTTAAGTAGACGTGTACTCCTTATTTACTAGCATCTCAAGTTCATTTTTAAGGTCATTTTTTAATGCCTATTTCTTTTTTTTTTTGGAGAGATTTTTTTTTGCTATAGGGCACGTGCGCTCGCCAGACAGACAGAGAGAGACACAGAGACAGAAAGCAAGAAATCACCCCCCAGAGGGGATGGTCACGCCACAATCCCTTCTCCTCCGTTCTCCTCTCAGGATCTTGGGCACGCATGCACACACACTCCCGGCATGAGTTTTAAGCCACCTGGTCCGGGACGTGAACCGCGGTCAACTACGTGGGAATCCAGTGACATAGCCATTACACTAACTGCTGGTTCCCTTAATGCCTATTTCTGAGACAACTAATGGCAAGATAAAGTTTTTGTTCTCTTAGCTCTACATAATGGTCCATCCCTGAAACACAGCAATGAATTCTGTAATGCCTATCACCCTGATAGGAGCTTAGAAAAACATCTCAGGAACATAGAATGTACATCTTTCAAAATGACATCTCTAACAATATTTGAAAAAAATTGTAAATTTAGATCAGAACTGAAACCAACAGTTGGTGTAATGGTTATGTTGCTGGACTCTCATGTAGCTGACTGTGGTTCAAGTCCTGGACCCGGTGGAGAAGGGATTGCAGCATGGCCATCCCCCCGGTGGGTGATTCCTCACTTTCTGTCTCTCTCTCTCTCTCTCCGTCTTTGCAAGGCGCCGCACCCTATAGCAAAAATTTCTCTCTCAAAAAAAAAAAAAAAAAGCCAATTGAACTATCTTGATTTATTCTAAGTCCACCACTAATTTTTAACCTATAATCATAGTGGATTGTTACTGTATATACCCATACCAACTTATTTTCCGTTCTCTCTTTCTCTCTCTCTCTCATAATGAAAAATATGTACATATGCAGTTCTTAGGTCTGTCATAATAAAGTTTTGAGTGGCTTAAAACGTCAGAAATACATTCTGTCACCATTTTGAATTCTATATATCTAAAAGCAAAGCGTTGGCAAGGGTAAACTGCTGAAACTTGAAGGAAGAGAATCCTTCTTTGCCTCCTCCAGGCTGCTGGAGGTGGCCATCAAGCCTTGGAATTCCTTGGCTTCAGAAGACATAACGGCAGTCTCTGCCTTTGTCTTGATGTACTTATGTCTCTTTCTATGGCTGTCTTTTATACGAACTTGAGTCATATTGAACTAGTGGCCCTCTTTAATACAGGGTAACTTCTCAAGTTAAATTTAACTTAATTGATCATATCTATGACAACTCTGTCTCCAAATAAAATAAGGTCACATTCTGAGATATTAGGAATTAGGATTTTAATGGGATTTTTTTTGTGGGGGAGAATTCAACTCAAAACAACAATGTAATATATTTTAGAAAAAATATGCTTATTGAGTGGACATAAACATTAAAAATGAATTGCACTGTATTTCCGTAGAAATGTAGGGATTCCCTATGTTGATTGCTTCTCTCGGTCTGAATACTAAATGCCTTGGGACTTGGTTCTCAGTTCTACTTTTATTTTTCTTTATCTTCTTTCCTCAGGTAATCTGTTTCTTAAATATTACCTTACTACTGAACATGACTTTTGTCTTTCCTCTTTCAGTTCCATATATCTAATTGCCTACTTAAGTTCTTTTCCATGTGGATGTCTAATAATTATCTCACATTCAAAATGTCTCAGTTCTTTATCCCATTATTCTCAAAACAAAACAAAACAGAAAAAAAGACAACCACCAAATTCATATACTCCTTCCATTTTTATATATTTAATTAATGGATTCACCATTCCATCATATTTATTTATTTATTTATTTATTTATTTAAATTTGTTTTTTATCATGTGTTTACAAGTATACGTTTCTTTTTCCAACACAAAAACCATACATGTCAGTCAAGACAAGGATATCACTATGTACATTATCATCAGTGAATAGCTTCTCATTTTTTATCAATTAAGCATACTTTTACCTGTTTTTTTCTTTCTCCTTTCATTCCATCATTTTATCCAATTGAAAACTCAGCCTAAGAGTCATCATTGCTTCTTGTCTTTCCTGTACACCTGTATCACACCTATTTGAAAGATCTGATGACACCAAAGAAAATAAAAATCCCTAAATTTATCAATCTTCATCATTTCTGAAGATATGCATTCTTGTTTGGTCTCTTAAAGTAGGTTCTAAAATTTTTTACTCTTTCTACCCTTGTCTCCCTGAGTATAGTCTCTACAAAGAGATATTTTTAAAGCATGAGTCAAATAATTTCACTGTATGTTTTGTTATTCTTCAAATTAGGATAAAGCCAAATCCATTGTATTCTATAGGTTTACTGTGATTTGGCAGCTACTGACTGTCTGGCTTCATCTCCTACTCTCATCTTAGTTCTCTATGATCAGTGCACACCTGTGCTTCTCTTCTGAGGGACATTTCCTTTGCTACCCACTCTGTCTGAAACACTATTTTCACAGATTCTTTCTTGACTCGTTTCCTCTCATCATTTAGATTTCACCTCAAACATGCTCTTGAGGATCTTCTCTGGAGAATATAACTAAATTACATTTCTCAAGTCCTTTGAAGGTGTCCATCACTTTCTTTCTTTCTTTCTATTTTTACCTCTTTAATTTTGTTTAAAACATTTACTATTACCCATTAATAAAATTGTCTTACTTGGGTAAGGAATTTTACTTAGTATCTGTCCTCTCTCTTAATCTGAGTACTGCGAGGACAGGGATTTGTTTATTACTGTCTCTCTAGTAACTATCCCATGCCACTGGATTTATCTGAAGAGACTGACCTATGACTTCAAGACAATTATTTAATGCTAAATACTTTACAGGGAAAAAAAATTGTGGACTGGATACCCTCAGTATATTATAATTAATCTTTTGTTCCATTTTCTTTAGTTTACTATGTCTAATTTGGTTTTTACTGAAAGTTTCACATGGTTATTAATAGGAAACATTTATAAATTACATTTATGCTTTAGGCATTCTGAATTCAAGCCTGGCTTTGCTCTTTTCTAAATGGATCACTTTAAGAAAATCATTAAACCGCTCTCTGGGTCTTAGCTTCCTCCTTCCGCAAAATGGGGACAAAAATAATACTTATCTCAATGGAATGCCTCTAGAATTAAATTAGTGAGTGTCTATGGAGCTTTTTCCTGGAACATTGTGAGTACTAGATGAGGCTGGGTAAATATTATCAGTCTTAAGTACTAAAAAAATTACTTTATGTGATTTTTAAATATATAAAAATTCAAAGAACCTATTCTATGAATTGAAAATCAATTGCATTTTCTCACTTTCTCCTCTCTTCTCTTTCATATTAACTCAGTGTAAAAATAAGTTTTCCATGAACTAGTTAGATGTCACTTGATGTGACAAAATAAACAGCACTAACAGAAGCGATATTCAACAGAAAAGCAAAGTGTGAGTTACTTATTTGGAGAGAGAGAAAATTAGAGCATTACTGATAAAGTAGTAGTGCTTTACAAAAGTAGTAATAAATAATAATTTTTAAAATAAAGTTTTTCTTTTTCCCAGAAAAGTATTTAATGCTTTCCACCCATGAGCTTTCTAAATCAGGACGACTATTGGTAAGGGAAGAGCTTTTGTTTCTTCTTGTAGTTGGATATTTCTTGCTGATCAGCAGTTGAACTAATATACATATGGGTTTTTTATTTATTATCCACTTCTGAATCACTGATATACTACACATTTTGAATTTGCAACTGGTTGAGAATCTAAAATTTGAAATTTATGAGTTTTATTATTGAAAATTGTAGAATTGAGACTGTGGAATAGCGGGGCAATAACTGAATAGTAAGGAACCCTGAGGGTAAGCTTCATCTACACGGTAAGGTAATACAATTTACTATGTACAATTCCCTCTTTCCCAATATATACCAAAAAAAAAAAAAAAGGTAGAGAGAAAGGAAAGAAGAGTAGAAAGTGAGAGAAGTGGAAATAGAGACAGAGAAGAAGAAAGAGAAAACATATTCATTTTCTTTTTTTTTTTATATTTTAAATTTTTTCTATATGGCACATGTGAGCATTCACCAGAGAGAGACAGAAATTGAGGATGCACCCCCAATGGTGCATAGAATGGTGGTTAAGGCAGCTAGATGCCACACGGCCAACCACCTGGTTAAATCCCAGACCAGTGGCCTGGAAAACATGTTGGGCATGTGTGCATGTGTGCCCAAAGTCTTGAGAGTAGAAATAGAGAAGGGATTGCAGTGTGGCCATCTCTCATAGAGGGTGCTTTCTCACTTTCTCTCTCTCATTCTCTCTGTCTCTCTAGTGAGCTGAAAAAAGAAGAAAAAATTACCTTCATACTATTTACTTTTCTGGTGTTTTTTTGTTTTGTTTTGTTTTGTTTTGTTTTTTTTCCTGCTATAGGGCACGTGTGCTCTCCAGAGACAGAAAGCAAAAAATCAACCACCAGGGGGGATGGCCATGCTGCAATCCTTTCTCCATTCTTCTCTCGAGATTTTGGCCTCGCGTGCACATGTGCCCAATGTGAGATTTAACCACATGGTCGACTATGTGGGAGTCCAGTGACGTAGCCATTATGCCTTCTGTTTGTCTCTACATTTCTTATCATTCAGATACTTCACTTATTCTCCAGTGAGATTAAGAGCAAAGCTAAAGAAAGAGACTTGTTTCAGTCAATTGTTGCTAATAAAATAAATAATTGAGTCTGCATGATTTTTAAGGACTAGAGATTTATTTTTGTAGGTCCAAGGCCAGCTGTCTCCATCTGGTGAAAGTCTTGCTGTTGGTAGGGTCCCCAAGGTGGTGCAGCTCTCATCATGGGATGACAAGAGCATGTGGCTGTGTTCTTTATCAATCTTCAAGGTATCCAAATATGCATCCTGATCCCAATCTCCTCCCAAACATCCTACTTCTCAAACCATAGTCAGATTGTTTTCACCCTTTTAATCTCACAATGAAACCGCAACACATGAATTTTGAGCAATGCTATTGTTATGCTAATAAAATGTTCCTAAACAAATAGAACATAAAAAAAACAAAGTTTTAAAATATACATTAATAAACATCTTAGAGAGAAATTTTGAGAACAGATTTTTTTTCAGTGAAAAGAAAGGATGGAAAACAAACATAAATTATAATTACACCTGTTATAATGATTCATAATTCTGCCAAATGTCTTTTATAATAACAAGTTATCTAATCAACTACACCAAATGAACTTTAATTGTAAAAACTTAATAAATCACAATGTATCTCTACATAACTCTTTAAATAAAAGAACTAGGCACATTATAAAAGTATTTATTTTTAATTGGGAAGAAAACTATTTTGAAAATGTATTTCTGTGTTTACATTGTTTATTTTGCATGTAAAGATGCCCATATAATACAAATTAAATAATTTATAGTCCTTTACAGTTTATCAAGCTTAGTTATTTTAAATGTGTATCTCATAGAGTCAGTAAAATGGGTATATTTCAATATTCCTCTTTAAAGTAAGTAAAATGAGGTATTAATGAGTTTATGTAACTTGCCTAAAAGCAGATAAGATATCCCAAATTTCTCGTTTACATTTCCCCATTGTCTGGAGTTTGTATGTGTATACTTGTGTTGGCTTGTATAAAAGAGAAAGAAATGGATTTCAGTCATACTTAGGAAGCACTAGTACCTACTCCTTGATAGGTGAGGAGACCATGTTGGGTTTTCCAGTCCAGCAGATCTTTTAGTATAATACTAACTAATAGAGATATATACTTTAATAGATTTATACCGACTTCCTAAGTTAGATGTGGCAATTACTGAATAAATAACAATACAGAAGACAGATGGTTTCTGACCTTGTAGAGTTCATAGTCTAAGAAATACAAACTAACCCAAATTCATGCTGGTAAAATAGGTTTTTAAACTATAGGACCTATATATAAAGAAATTGGGGACCAGCAGTTAGTGTAATGGTGATGTCACTGAACTCTCATGTAGCTGACCACAGTACGAGTCCCAGACCCAGTGGCTTAAATCATGCTGGGCGTGTGTGCATGCGTGCCCAAGATCCCAAGAGGAGAATGGAAGAGAAGGGGTTGCAGTGTGGACATCCCCCCTGGGGGGTGATTTCTCACTTTCTGTCTCTCTGTCTTTCTGGTGAGTGCATACATCCTATAGCAAAAAACTATCAAAAAAAAAGAAAAAGAAAAAACGAAAAGAAATTGAAAACTAATATTTAAACCTATATTCCTGTTTTAATGTTTTATTTATGTATATATTAATTTATTTATTGCCACAGAACACATGCCCTTGCCAGAAAGAGATTGAGAGCTTGAAAATTATGCTAGGTGTATATGGGTACCCAAAATCCAGAAAGAAGAATGGAGGAGAAGGGATTGTGGCATGGTCATCCCCTTGGGGCGATGGTAGCGATTTCTCATTTTACCTCTTTCTGTCTCTGTTAAATGCACACACTCTATGGTAAAAACCTGAAAAGAAAGAAAGAAAGATACATGAAAAACAATCAAACTACCTGGAATTGCTTAAAAGACAGGCAAGGTGGCAAGGCAACTATTAGAGGCTAGACAGACGGAGATCTGTTTCATGTAGTGGCCAAATTTTGGTAAATTGGTCGCCTGCAGTATATCAGGAAGAATGTCATGTAATAATGAACATAAAACTTCAAAGGAACAAACTAGGAAAAGAAAAGTTAGCAGTTGTGTGTGGGTTCCTGTTGACTGATTTGGGCAAGGTATTTTGAGAAAGGGACTAGACTAGTACAGAAAAGAATTGGTAGGCATGCAAGTACACATAAAAACATATGAAATCCAGAAATTTGAGGTCTTGAATGTTAGGAATACTGCATACACTTCAAAACAACACAATAGAAAATAAAATGGAGAAAAAATTTTGAGCCACAAAGGCTGATCTAAATCAAGTCATGAGCCAGTATAAAATTTAACACATTCTATTCACATCCACTGTTAAAAATATCTGAATGGATTAAGAGTGTGTTCACTTAAAAAAAAATTCAGACATAAAGACAGATTTTACTCAGAAAGACTATCTTAAGAGAAAACTCTTTGAACTTAGAAACTCACATGAGTTTCAAAACAGAACAGAAAAAGAACTTTCCTTCATGAGGAGAGATGTAGGGTTACCAGAAACTTATAAGGCAAAATTGGGTGAGCGAGCATGTATGAGCAGACAGCATGATCAGAGGGGTCTGATGAAAAACGTGCCTCCTAGCAGTCAGCTGTTTCTTGGGATTAGCTGTGAAGAGGGGAAAGTTCCATATGGTAGTGCTTGCTCAGGCTTGAGAATAAACAAAATTTGGGGCCTTGTGAATAGGAGAAAAGTCAGACTAAAATTTAGTAAGCAAAGGGTAAGGAAAGGTCAGTTGTGAACATTTGATCAGTGTCCCCTATTGTTTAAGGCAAACATCTGTCCTTAGAGTCTACTAAGGATGGAATAAGAATTGCAGAGCTAATGGTGGTCAAAGTAGTTTCCAGGAGTGAGCCAGCTTTCATGCTCCCATTGGCCTGAAGGATTAGCTCTGTCATGTGCTCAGCAAGTGGACTGACACTCATTAGAGGTTCTTTCTTAGAGATCAGGTATTCAATGAGAGATACAGCTAGGAATGTAATATGAAGAATAATTATTAATTTGAAATGAATGAGTAATATCAAGATTTGAGGTATAAATAGAGCTAGTTAAGTTTGCAGGACATTGGAAATGTCTTTTAATGATGGAGTGAGGATAGCAGTGGTAATCTGATGAATTTCCCAGTTTTTGATGTGAAAATTTTTGATAATAGTATAGGTATCACAAAGGTTTCAAGAAACACATGCACAACAGTTGCTTCTGACAATTACACAAGCACCCCCTCAATAAGCCAGAAATCATGTCTATAGCCAGGCTAGTGTAAATGGCCACTCTGGGGTTTTCATAGTTCTCTGGAATGATGTTGATAGTTTTGGTTAGATTTTTTTCCATAGTCCTGGTTATATATGAAACAAATCATGGAGAGAATATGAATCCAGCAAACTGAGCTGGATAAAATCTAATTGGCAGTGAAGAAAAGATCCTGCTGGGGATGGTTCCCTTTTCTGTCCCACATTACAGCTGCACCTTTTGTCTCAGATGGGAGTGGGTATTTTCCTATCAATCTTGGAAAAGGAGTGTATTTAATTTCTCTCTTTCATATTGAGAGATCTTGTAAAGGCCAGAGACTAAATCTCTGGTGAGGATGGCAAGGGGTCATCTGAATGTCTCCAAAGTATATCTGGGAAGATAAAGCATCCAACTTGTTTTCAGTTGACCTTCTGAGTTTAAGGGCTTTAAACTGGGAGTGTTTTTTTTTTTTTTTTGGAGAGGTTTTTACTATAGGGTGTGTCCGCTTGCCAGACAGACAGAGAGAGACAGAGAGACAGAAAGCGAGAAGTCACCCCCTAGGGTGGATGGCCATGGATGGCCACGCCACAATCCCCTCTCCTCCATTCTCTTGGGATCCTGGGCATGCACGCACACGCGCTCGGTGTGAGTTTAAGCCACTGGGTCCGGGACGCGAACCGCGGTCGACTACATGGGAGTCCAGCAACATAGCCATTACCCTAACTGCTGGTCCCCTAAACTGGGAGTTTTTATGCTCTTCAGTTAGGGGTTAGTTTCTAAGTGGAGTGTATTTACAATAAAATATTTTCCAAACTTGAGATCAGAACAGATTTATGAGCTGACAGGTAAGCAAATATATCAGTACATTTCCTCTACATTAGGGACTTTGTTACTTATAGAAATTTCTACCTTGTGTATGTTAAAATCCCTTGACAATAGCAAGCGTCTAAAAAGTCATACACTTGTTTTTAATTTTTTAATTGGTATCCCTAGCATAGTCATAAACCCTCCAGTTTTCTATAAGATACTAAATCCACATATCTCGTAAGTATATCTACCATCTATGTATTAGGTTGTAGGAAAAGTCATGGTGTATTTTTGTGTTTTTCTATGCATAAAATATGTCATGACTTTTCCAATGACCCAACAGATGTTTACTCTCTTGTCTTTAGCCAAAGAGCAAATTCTTAAGTAAGCCAAAAGTGTAGTAATCTGAGATGACTTTCACCAGGTAAAAGCTATATTCTTTAAAGTTTTGAAGACTGTAGTGTCATATTCTACCTGGAAATTGCTTTTGAAGTGCAGAAATATGAACTATTATCTAAGAGGCTAAAGTCTAAATTTCAGAGAGGGATTCTCCTGATAATTGGGGAGAGTTGAGGCTTGATTGCTATAAGCAATCATGTAACTGTCTTTCAGTTGGAAGAGGGAAAATAGTGGTAAGATTGAAGATTTTTAAAAATAATGTTTTTGAAGTGTTTGACTTATGTGTAAACACTGTACATCTTTGTAGTAGACAGAGTTCTTGAAGCATGTGTTCAGTATGTTAGTCAAATATATGACATAAATTCACCATCTCCAGAACTTACTATTACGTTTAAAAAATTCTCATGGAACCAGCAGATGGCATAGTGGTTATGTCATTGAGTTCCCACATGGCCAACTATGATTTGAGTCCCAGATCTGGTGACTTGAAAATCACACTGGGAATGTGTGTGTACGTGCCCAAGATCTTGGGAGGAGAATGGAGAAGGGATTGTGGCATGGCTATCCTGGGAGGTGATTTCTTACTTTCTTTCTCACTGTCTCTGTCTCCCTATTCTCTCTGTCCAGATAGCACACATGCCCTAAGGAAAAAAAAAAACTCTCAAAAAATAAATAAATTGTCAGAGGGTTTATACACTTGCCAGAGAGAGAGGCAGAGAGTGAATCAGAGAAGGAAAGTAAGACCGCACCTTCTGCTGGGCATGGTCACACCACGATTTCTTCTCCATTTCTCCACTTTTTTTTTTTTTTTTCAGGATTTGGAGCATGCACACACACATGTGTCTAGAGTATTTTTTTCAAGCCACTGGGTCCATGGCTCAAATCACACAGTCAGCTGCATGGAATTCAGTTGCCTTAACCACTATGCCATAGGCTGATCCTATCATTACATTTTGTAGTGGACTTTCAAAATTTGCTTCACTTGTGCTTTTTTTTTTTTTTTTTTAAATATGTAATAAATTGTCACCAATTTTCTTAATTGTGCTTTATATACTAAACTACCCTACTATTTCATGCACTATGGACTCTTCATTAATTTCTCCCCATCCATCTCTCACTATCACCACCTCTCCTATTTGCCTTCTAGTATCTACTATTACACTCCTTACTTTTATGCTATTAACTGTTTTAGTTTTTGATAACAAGTGAGGACTCTTGGTATTTGCTGAGTATGATTGACTATGCAGTATTGTTTTTCAGTACTCCCTGTTTTCCATAGTGATTGTACAAGTTTACACTCCCATTAGCAATGCACAAAAGTTCCCCTTTCACCCCAGACTCACTAGCACTTATTGTTCTTTCCTTTTTGATAGTAGCCATCCTAAATAACCTGAAGGAATTCTTCGTTGTGGTTTTTGTTTGGATTTCCCTATGAGTAGTGATTTTGAACATTTTCTTCATGTCTTTTGGCTACATGTCTTAAATACTGTCTCCCCTTTGAAAATTGTCTGTTCAGATTGGTTATAATTAGATCATTGGTATTTCTGTGGGTGAACTATTTCTGTTTCTTATATATTTCAAATAGTGTGAATCTCCTTTTGGTTTGAAGGGCTTCCTGAGTTAAGATGTTTGTATCTCTTTGTAGCTTCATCTAATGCCCTGGTACTATCTCACAGTATAATTCTTGTATTCCACCAGTGTATCCTTACTTCTCTATTAGAAATGCAGCAACTTAAACAAACAGTTTTTGGCCTTTCTTCTTGGAGAGGATCTGTGTTGAGTGTCTGTCGTTGTCTATCTAGTGTTCTTGTATGATTGATTTTTTTTTTTTTTTAAGAGAGATTTTTGCTATAGGGCGTATGCACTTGCCAGAAAGACAGAGATAGAGAAAAAGAAAGCGAGAAATCACCCTTCAGGGTCACACCACAATCCCTTCTCTTCCACTGTCCCCTTGGGATTTGGGGCATGTACACACACCCGCCCCCTGTGAGTTTAAGCCGCTGGACTGGGACTCAACCATGACTGACTACGTGGGAGTCCAGCAATGTAACCATTACACCATCTGCTGGTCCTTGTGATTGAGATTTCTTGACAGCAGTGGATGGTGAGATGAGAGGAGAATTTAATGAGTTAAGACTGAAAAGTACTGGGTGTTTTCCATTAGAAGAAGGGTCAGAACTGCATGAAACAGATATTCACGTTACGTTCTAACAAAAGGTCAGCTGTGACTTTATTTAATTTTGCAGTTACCGCTACTTCTTGCCAGCAAGAAGAGAAACCTTGAGCTACAGTATATAGGATGTTAAAATATCCCCATTGGTCTCCAAATTTTATTATTGAAGCAAGATGACTAAGGCTTGTGTGTCTCTTTCATAAACAAGTAGGGAGAAGGCCACGGGGAAATTAGAAAGCTCTAGAGTGGAAGAAAATGAAGTCTTTAGAGATTCAAATGCTGTCGTAGAAGGTTATATCCCTTGTAGAGGTTCATATACAATCTCTTTGGTGTTGCCATGTAAAGAGGATGCTATAGTAGAAAAGTTGAAAACTCACTTTCTACGACAGCTAATCATCCCCAGAATATCCTTAACCTATATATTAGTTTAGGGACAGGATATAGTTAAGAATTGTCTTGAAAAGATGTGAGGAGTAGCTTTTTTTACTTAGGAGAAATATGTCTTAAATACTACATTGGAAGGCAAGAGAACAAAACTTTATCTCTTTGTTACTTAGTTCCCTCCCCAGCCCAAATACTTAATAAGTACTAGGTGTCTTGAAAAAAATTGTTGACTATCATACAATAAGAGAGAAGACATCTAAATATTACACTGTGGACTGAATTACAAGAGGAGAATAAAATCTTTAGATGTGCATTTAATATCTGGTGGAAAAATTTTAGATTTTCTATAAATTCCTGGGGCATGATAATAAAAACATTTTCTTGATTTTTCCATGGAAAGGATAATAGGTATTGGGGATTAGGCTGAAAGAATATGTTAAGAATCAGAGAATAGTGACAACAGTAAAATGAATGGTGTTAGAGCATATGGAAGTAGGGGCAGTAATAGAGTTTGGTACCAAAGGAATCTGAATTTTACATTGGTGGCTTGCAAATCCTGGAACCTTTCTGGTTTTGTTTCATTTTGTTTTGTATTTTAGAGTGGTGTGTTCGAGGGCTTGAGACAGAACTTTTGTCAAGACCAGTTTTCTGGTTAGCTGTTAAGAGTAATATATTTTTGGGCTGGCAGGTGGCATGATGGTTAGGGCACTGGATTCCCAACATAGCTAACTACAGTTTGAGTCCAGGATCTGGCAGCTTGTTTTCTCACTTTCCCTTTCTCTCTGTCTCTGTCTTTCTCTGACGAGCATATATGCCCAATAGCAAAAATTTAAATAATAATAAGAACAACAAATGAAATTACATAAATAAATCTTTAAAAAAAAAGGAGCAGTATATTTTGCATCTTAGTACTTGCCCATTGACCTGGTGGCAGGTCAGTATTAATGGCTCTATGAACAGGATAGAAACCTGACCAAAGTTTAGTCAAGACAAGGCAAAGAGGAAGAAATAGGAAATTGTGAATTCTTGGTCAAGGGTCTTAGAGTAAAGGGGACCAAGGCTATGGTGACTATAATTTTTTTAAAAAGAAAAAGAAAAATAAAAAAACTCAGGAGTAGGGGTCAATGGGTACTATTGTCCCATCTCCAAAGGACTGCTTTGAAATAGTTATAATTGAATAAAAAAAGGGATGGGGACCAGTAGTTAGCATAATGGCTATGTTGCTGGACTCCCATGTAGTCGACCACAGTTTGAGTCCTGGGTCTGGTGGCTTAAAACACACCGGAAGCGTGTGCGTGCGTGCCCAAGATCCTGAAAGGAGAATGGAGGAGAAGGGATTGTGGCGTGACCATCCCCCCTGGGGGGTGATTTCTCGCTTTCTGTCTCTCTGTCTCTCTCTGTCTGTCTGGCAAGCACATGTGCCCTATAGCAAAAATCTCTCCAAAAAAAAAAAAAAGATAAATAAATAAATAAATAAAGGGATGGAGATAGGAGGAGAGGTGAGAGAATATAAATGATTGTAATCTTAGAAACAATAAGAAGGGAATTGTGATTGTCACTTTACATATTTAGTTCATCCTGACTCCTTTCTACCTATAAATTCCTGTTTGTAATTCAAAACTCAGTGTACGTTTCATCTCATCTGAAAACCATTCCCTAAATTCAAGGATTCGTTACTTTTTCCTTTCCCAAAATATTTTTAATTCTGTGAATAACTGCATCACAACATTTAAAACAGTGTATTAATTGAGTCCCTTGGAATCACAATCTATTATTTTCTCATCTTTATTCTAATGGCTGCTTCATTGACATTCAATATAGTTCAGTTTTGTTGTTATTGATATCGATATATTGCCTTCATAAAGTACCAGAAAAATCATATTTTTATTGAAAAATTGGGCCAGACCAAGCAGTAAATTGCAATGCTCTGCAAGGTATACCCACATGAGAATGATCTTAGTTCAAGACCTTCCCAAGTACACCAAGCACATGTGTGCTAATGATCCAGGTCTACCTAAAACTGAATTATAAACATTGCCTGCACTGCAGGTTTGTATTTCCTTATATACATTGCCAAATAAGAAACACACTTTATAGAATGTGGCTTTCAGGAGGAAGATTTCTCTCTAGGTTTTTTACATATTAAAATGTAGATTCACTTAGGGAAAATAAAATCCACTTAGGTTATTATGATTGCCTTTTACTATTTCAAACTAAATGTAGCAGAGTAGTAGTGATAGTTCTTTTGTCACCAAAAATCAAAGCATTTCTTTTATAGAAATAGTACTTTCCTCATTCTAGTCTAGCCTGCTATCCCTGTGAATGCTTTATTATCTACAGTTGGATATACCAGAAGAGTGTAGAATAGGCTGATTTTAGCAGTTCTACAGTGGCCATTTCTTATCTAAGACGTTTTCCTCTAACAGAGAGTTTCAAGGATTTTGATCTTGTGCTTATGAATCTGCAATATCAATGAGAATAAGGCTGAATACAAACATAACTCCAATAAATAGGTTTTAAAATGTACAAATGATTGAAAAATGTTACTGCTTATATCTCAAAGAGTTAGATGTAATCTCATGTATCTGTATTTGACAAAGGGCATTGTTCTACTATGATCAGGGTTTTGATAAGTTAAAGCCTAGTGATTTCTCAAGAAATGTATGTATTTTTAATTTTATCTTTTTTTTTTCTTTTGAGAGATTTTTGCTATAGGGCACATATGCTAACCGGAGACACAGAGAGACAGAAAGGCAAAAAGTGAGAAATCACTCTCCAGGGAGGATGGTACACTGCAATCCCTTCCCCTCCATTCTCCTCTCAGGATTTAGGGCATAAACACACACATGCCTGGTGTGAGTTTTAAGCCACCAAGTCCAGGACCAAATGACCATGTTGGGGTCCAGTGTCTTTACCACTAAGCTACCTGCTGTCCTCATTTAATTTTATCTTTATATTGTGCCTATATGGCAGGGCTATCAATAATTATTAGTAATATTATTACAAATGAAATAAAATCCCATATCCTCTATTGCATAAGTGTAGAATATATGACCAAATTTTTAAATGTTATTTTTCTTTTTACCTTGTTGCTATAGGTTTTGCTTCTCCAGGCTTTTCTTTCTACCTGTTCTCTTCCCCAAAGGAACATTTTGAAAATTAGTTGTACTTCTGTAAATAAGGTTTAAATTTCTTAGGGAGTAGGCACTAGGAAAATAGAACATATAATACATTTATTCAGTAAATTTTACAGCAAATCATAATCTAGAAAAATGTTTATTGAGTTTGCAAAATACGAAACTCACAAATATACCATTTTAAAATGAAATTTTAAGAAAACTATTTAGGAGAAATTTGGCCACTATTAATATTATCTTTTTAAAGCCCCTACACTACCTTTGGAAGCTAGTGTCTATTTATATTTGTAACTCTAATGATATAACTGAGATTAAATTTATTATACTTTAATTTTGCTATATTACAAATTTTCCATAAGAAATGTTATAGGGTGATATTCTCTCTCTTTTTTTTTTACAAACGTAATTACTATAGTTCAAGACCTTCCCAAGTACACCAAGCACATGTGTGCTAATGATCCAGGTCTACCTAAAACTGAATTATAAACATTGCCTGCACTGCAGGTTTGTATTTCCTTATATACATTGCCAAATAAGAAACACACTTTATAGAATGTGGCTTTCAGGAGGAAGATTTCTCTCTAGGTTTTTTACATATTAAAATGTAGATTCACTTAGGGAAAATAAAATCCACTTAGGTTATTATGATTGCCTTTTACTATTTCAAACTAAATGTAGCAGAGTAGTAGTGATAGTTCTTTTGTCACCAAAAATCAAAGCATTTCTTTTATAGAAATAGTACTTTCCTCATTCTAGTCTAGCCTGCTATCCCTGTGAATGCTTTATTATCTACAGTTGGATATACCAGAAGAGTGTAGAATAGGCTGATTTTAGCAGTTCTACAGTGGCCATTTCTTATCTAAGACGTTTTCCTCTAACAGAGAGTTTCAAGGATTTTGATCTTGTGCTTATGAATCTGCAATATCAATGAGAATAAGGCTGAATACAAACATAACTCCAATAAATAGGTTTTAAAATGTACAAATGATTGAAAAATGTTACTGCTTATATCTCAAAGAGTTAGATGTAATCTCATGTATCTGTATTTGACAAAGGGCATTGTTCTACTATGATCAGGGTTTTGATAAGTTAAAGCCTAGTGATTTCTCAAGAAATGTATGTATTTTTAATTTTATCTTTTTTTTTTCTTTTGAGAGATTTTTGCTATAGGGCACATATGCTAACCGGAGACACAGAGAGACAGAAAGGCAAAAAGTGAGAAATCACTCTCCAGGGAGGATGGTACACTGCAATCCCTTCCCCTCCATTCTCCTCTCAGGATTTAGGGCATAAACACACACATGCCTGGTGTGAGTTTTAAGCCACCAAGTCCAGGACCAAATGACCATGTTGGGGTCCAGTGTCTTTACCACTAAGCTACCTGCTGTCCTCATTTAATTTTATCTTTATATTGTGCCTATATGGCAGGGCTATCAATAATTATTAGTAATATTATTACAAATGAAATAAAATCCCATATCCTCTATTGCATAAGTGTAGAATATATGACCAAATTTTTAAATGTTATTTTTCTTTTTACCTTGTTGCTATAGGTTTTGCTTCTCCAGGCTTTTCTTTCTACCTGTTCTCTTCCCCAAAGGAACATTTTGAAAATTAGTTGTACTTCTGTAAATAAGGTTTAAATTTCTTAGGGAGTAGGCACTAGGAAAATAGAACATATAATACATTTATTCAGTAAATTTTACAGCAAATCATAATCTAGAAAAATGTTTATTGAGTTTGCAAAATACGAAACTCACAAATATACCATTTTAAAATGAAATTTTAAGAAAACTATTTAGGAGAAATTTGGCCACTATTAATATTATCTTTTTAAAGCCCCTACACTACCTTTGGAAGCTAGTGTCTATTTATATTTGTAACTCTAATGATATAACTGAGATTAAATTTATTATACTTTAATTTTGCTATATTACAAATTTTCCATAAGAAATGTTATAGGGTGATATTCTCTCTCTTTTTTTTTTACAAACGTAATTACTATAACTTCCTAGTTTTATAAACATTTCCATTTCTGATGCCTGACTAAATATAGAGGGCTCTCTCCTCCTCAAAATAGAATTATAGAAGGAAGATAAGTATACATGATAGTATTTAAAAACTATGAAGATTATAAATATTAGTGCTATTATTTTTAGAGATATTTTTCCTATAGGCCACATGGGCTTGCTAAAGAGACAGAGACAGAGAGAATGTGAAAATCATCCCCCAGGGGAATGGTCCATTCTCCTCTTAGGATTTTGGGCACACACACACATATATATATGTGTCCAGCATGAGTATCAAGCCTCTGGATCTGGGGCTTGAACTTATGTCAACCATGTGGGAGTTCAGTGCCATAAACACTACACTACCTGCTGGCTCCAAGAAGCTATGAAGGCTATTATGAACAAAATATAGTCTTGAGAGCTTTTCTATACATAAAACTCATAAACTCAAATAGAATACAAAACCCAGTAGAGATTATTAATATCTATAAGGTGACCAAAAACCTCAAAATAACATCACTTGTCTCCTGAGTAGTGGCCAGAATAATTTAGGTGCCTGAGACAGGAAGTGGGCAATGGAGTAATTATGCAATAACTTGGCTAAATGATTAAATGAATATAGAATAACTTATTCAGTCTCTCCTCTCAGAACTGCTGGTGCCTAGTGTTTTTTACAGCGCTAAAGCCACAATGACTCATATTACAAGCAATTCCATAAAGGACAATTTTTAAACGGGAGTTTTTGTAGTCAAAGAAGAATTGCAATGCCACAGGTAATCTTAACCACTATCAAAAGGAGAAAACAAACAAACAAAAAAAACTCCACATGCAGAACATTATCTTACTAATAAAACGTTCCTTACATACAAAGATAATGATGGATATCATAGGAATCTATATTTGCCCTCTGGATAACAAAGATTATCATCTATGAGGAAATAAACACAATTTAATTATTAATATTTATTAAACTTTATTATTATTTATAAATATGAACCATTAACCAATGTAGCTGGGGAAAATATATATATATATATATATATATATATGTGTGTGTGTGTGTGTGTGTGTGTGTGTGTATTTATATATATATATAAATGCACATGTTTATATGTGACTTACTTAAATGAGGTTATTCTATTGAATTATCTGGTTAAATACAAAAAAGATAGTTATATGTTTTTATTTCTTTTGCCCCTTTTCATAAGGAAGAAAAGACTGTGATAATAACCTACATCTGAATTTAAGAGTATGTATTCATTTCTCCCATGAGACTGAGATAGAAAGAGACAGGCAGACAGAGAAGCATCCTCCCAACAGCATCTGCACACCACCATGCACTCCATTCTTAGCCAGTCTAGGTCATCGACATGCGTGCAGCATACACAAGGAGGCCCCCAGATGTGAACCCAGGACTTTCTCATATGGGTTGAGAGGCACTACTTTCATTCCTCACTTCTATGTTTTAAAAAACCCTCATAGCTACTTAAAGTTTTCAGAAAGTAGAGATTTCAATTTAATTTTTAATATGGCAACATACTGTGATGACAACCAATATAAAATTATAGCCTTCTTGTTAGAGGTTAACAATTGGTCATAAATGAAAATATATTTTGCATAATATGGGTGTGTCATAAGACTTTATACTTAGAAATAACTTGTTCTGACCTGCCGTTGGCATAGTAGTTAAGGCAGCTGGATACCACATGGCTGACTTTACAGTGTGAGTCCCAAACCCAGTGACTTGAAAGTTATGCTGGTGCATGTGCCTGTGTGCCCAAAATCCCAAGAAGAAAATGGAGGAGACGGGATTGTGGAGTGGCCATCTTCATTTGAAGTGCTTTCTCACTTTCCCCTTCTCTCTAGCGTTCTCTGCTGAGTATGTGCACCCTATAGCAAATTTTTAAAAAAAAGAAAGAACTTTTGCAAGAATAACTTTATGCTTCTGAATAGCATCTACCTTTCTGCAGCTGGATGGGAAGGAACAAATTTTCAGTTTTTTTTTTTTTTTTTTTCTTCCTTGCTGAGATTTCTTTCATGGAGAGGTAGGAGGGTTTGTGGCTTTCAAAGTCACAAAGTGTTGCTATTGCATTAGTTAGTAATGAGAGGTGAACAAAATATGACTAAGTAAGAAACTCAAAACATGGAAAGAGAAGGGATAGAATCAAGTTACTAACAAATGGATTACAGAGGTGGAATGTTTTACATACAACTTTCCTAAAAGCCTTGGTAAAGACTTACACAGGGAGATGTATTTTTATAAAGATTAATTTTAAGCTTCAATCAGCCCAGCCACTGAATATTCAAACAGATCATTTTATTTTAAGGACTTTGTTGTAGAGCCATTTTTGATTCACAGTAAAATTAAGAGGAAGGTATAGAGATCACCAAAATACCCTCAATACCTATCTGTGCGTAACCTTCCCTATGACCAACATACCCTGTGAGAAAGAGTTCAGTTGTTACAACTGATCGGTCTACATTGAAACCTCACTTTTTGAATGTTTACAGCTTGATAAAAGGCTCTGAAGAAAGATGAGTTTTTCTGTGGAATATTTTAGGAAATCTTTATGGAGAGCTGTTTTTGCTTTTATTCATGAAAAGAAAACTTAGAAATCAGAGACAAAGAGTCAGAGAAGGAACAAGATAATGGGCAGCAGAGAAATGTGACAGGAAGAGTGAGTTTGAGTACTGAAATTGCCAGAAGACTTTCTAAAAAGTAAGAACTTAATGGTAAAATTCAGTTGTTTCTTGCTTAGATAAAGATGTCTCTGATGGTAAAGAATATGGCCCCTTGGTTTCAAATCTCAGCTCTGTTCCCTATTAACAGTATGGCTGCGAGAGCCACTTAATCTCTCTCTGCTATTTTTTTTTTTTTTCATTTATAAAATGAGAATACTAGGATTTACTTTCTAAGGTTGTCATAAAGACCGATTAGGGTCAGCAGTGGCATGGTGGTTAAGGCAATGGACCCCACATAGGCAGCCCCACATTTCCTATCCTAGACCTTGTGGCTTGAGAAATAAGCTGGATGCAGGCCTATGGGTGCCCAAGATTCTGAGAGGAAAATAGAGGACAAGGGATTAAAATGTGGCCATCCCCCAGGGTGGTGATTTCTTACTTTTCCCCTCTCTCTTTCTCTCTTGAACTAACACATATGTTCTATGGAAAAAAAACTAAAATTAAAAAAAGAAAGACTCATTGACTTCGTACATTTAAAAATCTAAAACGTTGGACTCCCACATGGCCGACAAGGGTTTGGGTACTGGAACTGATGGCTTGCTTTCTCACTTTCCCTCTCTCTCTCTCACTTTGTCCCTCTCTGGTCAATTTTTTTATTAAAGTAACAAATAAGTAAAGTTAAATAAAATAATTTTTTAAAAAAATCTAACACTATTGGCTCTAAACATTTGGAAGTTATGCATACTGCTTTTGCTCCCATATAATTTCTTGAACTTTCTGGCAGAGCAGCATACTTTTAAATGGTTGATTTGAGAGATTTTTTTTTTTTTTTGCAGGTATAGGGGAAGCAACTTGCTGCCTAATCTTCTTGGCATCACTACTGTGAAGAGAGGCTATGCCCTCTCTTACTACTTTGAAGCCTTATTCATTTAGTGACTCTTGCTCTTAGATTCAGACACTAAACTTACATGTACCTAAACCTATCCTGCATTACCACATTTGGTCTGAGTGATTTGAGCAGATTTGAGTGATTCTCTATTCCTTGCATTCAAAGAAGCCATGACGATAAGTTAATTTGTATGACTGAGATGGGTGCAGCCATGCTGCTCTCTTTCAAAAATTTAGGACTTAAATATTAAGTGGTACTTCAAACATTTACGTGGTACTTCCAACAACCTGGTAAGAAGATATAGACAATCCATAAGTCTGACAAAGTTTTCTGTGTATTAAAAGATATTTCAATAAGAAGATGAGAAAATATAAAATTTTGCAATGAAGACATTTCTTCGTGTTGCTTTTCTATTGATTTCTGTTTATGTATGGAAGCACGACCCATCAGCAGTTTGAATTGATTGCTCTGTTTTCTGCTGACAATGTCTGTGACTGAGCCAAAATGAGTAAGCTAATAGAGACAGTTGATACCTATCTATAAATTTGTTCTTGAAAATGTGTTTTTTGAAGATTTAGTGTAAGTTCTACTTGTGAAAGATGGTGAAGAGATGGCTGAATCTGGTGTTGTTTGCAATAATAACCCCACTACAGAATTAAATTTTGGCACCCAAACATTAAGATTTCTGACACACAAACTATAGAAAACCAAAATTTATAATTTCTAACTGACTTAAAGAATAATTCTTTTTTTTTTTGAGAGGTTTTTGCTATAGGGCATGTGCGCTAACCAGAGAGACAGAGAGAGACAGAGAGTTAGAAAGAGAGATGTCACCCAAGGGGGGATGGCCACGCCACAATCCCTTCTCCTCCATTCTCCTCTTGGGATCATGGGTACACATGCACATGCGCCCAGCGTGAGTTTAAGCCACTGGGTCCAGGACTCGAACCATGTTCAGCTACATGGGAGTTCAGCGACATAGCCATTACGCTAACTGCTGGTCCCAAGAATAATTCTTATGTATTAGTTATACTCCAAGTATCCCAAGTGTTCCTGACAAAACTAGACTAAAAGTTACCTACACTGTGTTGATTTTCATGTCCTGGAGAATTTATGTCCTTAGCTTCAGTTAATTTTACCATAGATAAATAGATGAAACACAATTAAAAATGAGACAAGGTGAAAAGGCAAAGAAAAATAAAATGTGTTACGGAAAGATCTGTGCATAAATAAAAATTGAATCTCAAAGTTCCATTTTTGTGTACCATTTCAAGGGTTTACAGATGTTCTGCTACTCTGGGCTTTTCTTTGGATCACTTTGTTATGATGTCTATAAAATTAAGCCTGCATCCATGTTTTTGAAATTTACTTAATCGTGGATTTTATGAGCCTGGAAAGTTCTTGGTTTAATTCTATGTTACTATTAACATGTTAAGTATGATGTTATGCATATTGTCTTGTGAAAACTGTAGGACCCCATGGGGAAAGTGCTTGAATTAAGGCCAATTAGTATGGGAGCACATTGTGGAATTACAGGCTCAAAGGAAAACAGTGCAATATTTTTGTTTCTCTCATGAAAGGTTGATATAGTGATTAAGTTTTATCTCAGAAAACATCAAGAATCACGTTAGAAAGGAAAGTGCTTAAAGCACATAGACTAAATGATTTGAAGTAATCAGTAAAGCATTTATTGTGTATATAATCTTTACCAATGTTACTCATATATTTACCACCCTATATAAGGAAACTATTCTCCTCAAATATTTTATTTAGTACACTGGGGTTATATGATGCACGGTTTTATGGTTGTAAGAGTGATCTTTGTCCAGAGTCATATTGTGTGTGTGTGTGTTGTGTGTGTGTTTGTGTGTGTGTGTGTGTGTGTGTGTGTGTGTGTATATCTGTTTAATAAACTAGTAAAATGTAATGTAACCCTGCTTTGAAAGTAGCCCTCTGGGATTTCTGGAAGGTGGCATGGTGGTTGAAGGCTCTGGACTCCCACGTGGCTGACCATGTTTTGAATGCCAGACCTAGTGGCTTGCTTTCTCACATTCCCTCTCTCTGTGTGTGTCTCTCTCTCACTCTGTCTTTCTCTGGTCAAATTAAAATAAATAAATAAATACATAAAGTAAAATAAAATAATTCTTTTTTAAAAAGAGAAAAAGGAAGTAGCTCTGTGGAAACCAATCCCAAATTTTTTCATCGTGTATGTTTATGAGGAGATATTTTTACTATTATGCATTCTGTGTGTAATATAAAAGCACCAGAGTGTGTTTCAGGAAATACATTTACAACCTTTCTGTTCTTTCTTCTACACTATATAATATTGACTTACTAGGAAAAAAGTTGCTCCAAGTCTCATTTCTTTATCTGATTTAGGAAGGTTTGAGGACAACTTCTAATACCATTTCCAGCCTTAACAGGAAACAATTTAGTAACTTGAAAGAGACAATATTATACTTAAAAGTATGTGTTTTATTTACAAAAATTTCAAATCTTACTACTGCTATTTACTATGTGACTTTAAGGATGTTATTTATCCTCAAGAGTTTACTTCCTCATTTTTTTCTTAACACAGGGAAAATAATGCCTATCTCGGTTTGTTGTAAGAACTAAATATTATATATGTATAGTGTTTTGCACATAGTGTTTTGCATATATTCTTGTGGATTATCATTAGACACTAAAAAATATTTAGTATCAAAATTAGTTTACAGTTTAATTTGTTGAAATAGTTCATTTCTAAAAATAGAAAGAGAATGGTTTTCAAGAGAAAATCATTATCATGTTAACCAAGAAAAGAAATATGTTCTTTCCTTAGGGGGAAAAGAATAGAAGGAATGTAAGTTGTTCATTCACTTATTTAACTTGTAATACTGGGTTTCTAATACTTGTTTATTTTTGGAGAGTTTTTTGCTTTAAGGTGCGGACACTCACCAGAAAGAGAGAGAGAGAGAAAACAGAAAGTGAGAAATCACCCCCCCCCCCAAAGATGCCCACACTCCAATCCCTTCTCTTCTATTCTCCTCCTGGGATGTTGGGCACGCACGCACCTGCATGCACCCAGCATGAGTTTAAGCTAACAGGTCCAGGACTCGAACTGTGGTAGACTGCATGGTTGTCCAGAGACATAGCCGTTACGCCAACTGCTGGTCCTCGAGTTTCTTATAATTCTTAACAAGTGATCTAAACCTTGAAGTAGTAGCAGTAAACAAAACAGAAACTACTCCCTGCCCAACGTTCATGGAGGAAATTATCTTAAGACAGGTTCTACTTGTATGTAATGTGCATTTTTAATATGGTAGACCTCTGAAGAGAAGACTGTGTCAAGGATAATGCAATATATTTTGCTAATACATAGACATGTGAAACTTCCCTTTTAAACTGAAGAAAAAAATATATAGAACCATACGAATTTGTGTGTTTGGATCCCTGAGACAATAAAAAAGGCATTCTATTATTTTTCCAACAAGGTCCTTCTCTAGAGAAGCTAGGCAAGATAGAGTACAAAGTATCTCAGTCACCACTAGGACAATTATATGAATTAGAATTCTGTTTTATCTGAGCAAAAACAACTTAGTACAGTGATCAAAGAAAGCAGGAAAAGGATTTAGAAAATTGTAGTAATAATTCAAGTGTATGTTAAAGAGATATTTTTTATTGCTACTTTTTGTTTTCTTTTCCCTGTCTCCATGAGTATTCCAGGAAATCAAAGAATTCTGAAGGACTAAAGAATTAGTCTAAAGGCAACAAAACGAATTTCCCAAGGTCCTATTATTTTTGTTCTCTATTATGTGACTTTAAGTGTGGCTAAGAATTTCATCTATGTACTACATTAAAGGGAGTATCTATTTGAGAGAGTTAATTGGATAAAAATACTTGTTTTAAAAACCTCGTTATCAGACTTCCTGCAGCTAATACAGAATTACACTTGGCTGGTTCAATTGAATTAAATGCTGAGAAAAGGAGTTGTTTCCGATTCTACCAGTTTTTTTTCACTGCATTTTATTTTTAATCAAATCAAAAGAGCATTATAAAGTGAGTGAAATGACAAGGAGGCAGGACCACCTTTTGACCTTGAGGACAGGATATCTTGATACTATTTCTGTGATGCAAATCTAGCATCATGGCAATAATATCAAGTAACTACCAAGGCCACATTAGGTGAATGATTTAATAGCTTTGAAACTCAGTTTGCTTGTCTGTACCCGGGGACATACAGTGTCAAATATCATTTCAGTGCTTACTGCATACTTTTTGCCTATTGTGCATTTTTTAGGTATTCTGGTAAATTAGGAATTATGTCTTGAACCTCACTTTCTTACACTTGTATTCTATTTATGAAAAACCCTATTTGGCTCTTTCTTTTAAACATACCTAGAATGGCATCACTTCTCTCCTTTATCACTGCTGTCATGATTGTCCAAATTGATATCACCTCTTACCTGGCTTCTCCTTGTCTTTTAACCATTTGGTTTATTTACAACATAACAGCCAAATGATCCTTTTAAAACATATCAGATTGTGTCATTCCCCTGTTCTAAAACCTCAAAGGATTTCCAAGACTGGAGTAAAAGTTAAATTCCTTGGACAAAAGCATCAACCTGGATTAATTATCAATAGATTTTATGTGTGTAGGTATATGTCTCAAAAATGAGACTTCTCAAATTACAGGGTTTTTCTTTTCTTTTCATTTTTTTACTTTTATAAAATACTACTTGCCTACATTTTTTATTTAAAAAACCATTTTTTTTCAAAGGAAGTTTTGATTTCCTGTATTACAACCTTCATCTCTAACGGTTCTGTTTGATTCTTTTTTATGATGTTTATTTCCTCTTGAAAGTATTAAAAGCAGACTAGATCATACCTAAGATCAGATCTCAGATGTAGAAGACAGAATCTCTGGCCTAGAAAAATCCACCTCAAGGATTGAGAAAATAGTCCAAAAACATGAGAATAATGTACGAGAAATACTAGATACCACTACAAGTCCAAATATCTGGATAATCAGCATCCCAGAAGGTGAAGAGACTAATAAGGGCACTGACAATCTAATATATTCCATGAACTCCTGGAAGAAAACTTCCCAAAGCTAGACAGGCATTCAAAGATCCAGACCCAAGAATTATAAAGGACCACAAATAGGATCAACCCAAGAAGATCTCCAGGACACATTATAGCCAGAATGACCAAAACCACAGACAAAACAAGATACTCAGGCTGGCAAGAAAGAAATGTCAAGTTACCTGCAAAGGATATCCCATCAGGCTAACACCGGACCTCTCAACAGAAACAATGCAAGCAAGGAAGTATAGGAAAATATATTCAAAGTGTTGAATGAAAAATCATTTCAACCAAAAATACGATACCTGAGAAGATTATCCTTCATATGGGAAGAAGACAAGAAGATTCTGAGATAAACAAAACCTGAGAGAATTTTCCAACACCAGGCCAGTTTTCCAAGAAGTTCTGAAGGGAGTCCTATACCAAGAAAACTAAAGTCAGACACACAGAAATAAGAATTTAAAAACATTTAAGAAAAAGACTAGCTTAATGGTAGGGAAAAGTCGGGAGTTGAATATTTTCTTCCAGAATTTAAATGGAAAGGTTGGACCACAACAGAAGTTAGATGAAGTACATGAGACTGCACTGGTGAAAGAGAACTTTATGACTTTTGACTAAAACAATACTGATCTTTTCCTGTGCTTTGTACTCCAGAAATAAGGATTTTTGTCTTCTCTTGAATTGTCGACAGATCCATGTAAGTATTATTTAAACAGAATCCTAACCTATGTCCTGGCTTAAAGTCTTAAGCAAAGTTCTCTTAACATTTTTTATTTTAATTTATTAAAGCTAAAATTATCTTTTCTTTTTCTTTTTCTTTTTTTTTTTTTTTTTTGGAGAGGTTTTTGCTATAGGGCACATGCTCTCACCTGAAAGACAGAGAGAGATGGAGAGACAGAAAGTGAAAAATCACCCCCCAGGGGGGATGTCTGTGCTGCAATCTCTTCTCCTCCATTCTCCTCTCGGGATCTTGGGCACACATGCACATGCGCCTGGCATGAGTTTAAGCCACTGAGTCCAGGACTCGAACCACAGTCAACTACATGGGAGTCCAACGACCTAGCCATTACGCTAACTGCTGGTACCTAAAAGTACCTTTCTTTAAATTAAGAAAAATATTAAACAATACCTTTTTAATGGCCACAACAAGCTATATAGCCTCAGCTAGGTGCTATTTTATAGTATATTCATTATATTCAGTTTCATGCCTAAAGTCAAACATTTGTTCACAGATATTTTTATATCAACTGAACTTGCTATTGAAAGTAGTTAGATCAATTAAGATATTTTATTAACCAAAAAAATGTGGGGGAAGAAAAAAAAAAGGAATGGAAAGCAACTGCAGATACTAGAGATAATGTGGGAGGATGGTGGGAAATGGCAGAGGGTGAGAAATGGGGGATGACATATATATATATACACACATATATACATATATGTATGTGTGTGTGTGTGTGTGATAAATGAAACAATAAATTCAAAATTATTTTTTGGTGATAACAGGTATGACTAAGCCACTATACAGTGTATTCTGGATGGGAAAGTGCATTTTGTATGCTGTTATGATGTTCAGTGAATGAATGTAAAATAAATAAATGAATAAAAATAATTAGAGACATCAAAAAAGGCATTTTTTACACAAGAAAAATATGTAATATTCTTAATTCGTTCCTAATTTTTTTCCAACAGTGAACATCTTACTGTATTTTAGCGATGTGTAACCAAATTCTGTGATGAATTTGCCATCCATTTTACAATATATTTTTAATTGTGATTTTTCTCCCCAGTGGTAAGTATAGGGCTTTAGAGTTTTTCAGTTCTGGAGAATAAAAATGTGACAGGAGGGGCCAGTAGGTGGCATAGTGGTTAAGACACTGGACTCACACATGTCCAGCCATGGTTCAGGGCCCGGGCCTTTTGTCTTAAAGCTCACACCGGGTATGTGTGCATGCATGCCACAAATTTCAGGAGGAGAATGGATAAGGGATCACAGTGTAGTCATCCCTCTGGTGGTAATTTCTTACTCTCTCTCTCTCTCTCACTGTCTCTTTCTCTGGTGAGTGCACATGCCTTAAGGCAAAAACCTCTAAAAACAAGTTACAGGAAAGAGTAGGACATGAGCATATGTGAGTGAGCGAAGTTATAAAGGTGAGAATAATTTGATGTGAGATTTGTAGGTATTTGACAATATTCTCAACTTAGACAAATCAGAATATTCCCAAATGCCAATTTTTGTTAAGATGCTAGCAATAATAGTAATTCTTAATTGACAATGGTGTTTTTGTTGTTGTTGTTTTATTGCTAGAGTATATGTGCATTTAGAAAGACAGAGAGAGGCCAGCAGGTGATGTGGTGAAGGTGCTGGACGTCCATATGATCGACCACAGTTTGAGTTCTGACTTGGCAGCTTGCTTTCTAACCTTTTCCTCTCTCTCTCTTTCTCTCTCTCTCTCTCTCTCTCTCTCTCCATCTCCATCTCTACCTCTATTTCTCTCTCACAGACACACACATACACATGCACACACACGTCCTATAGCAAATTGAAAATAATAATAATAGTAATAATTATAAATATAATTAAATTAAAAATTCTCAAAAAAAGAGAGAGAGAACCCCCCCATGGGTGTAGTTACTCCACAAGCTTTTATGCACCTTTCCTCATCTCATCAGAATTGGGGAAACACACACACATACATGCACCCAGCATATTTTTCAAGCTGCTGAGATCAGGATTTAACTACTATCAACCATATGGGCTGCAGTTACTTATGCATAGCACTTAACTACTATGCTACAGGGCCAGTCCAATTCACATGTTGAAAGAATTAGAGAGGATTAATGGGGAAGCTTTTTCAATTATCAATAAGTGTTTTAGCTGTCTTGTTTCAGGGAACCTCACTGTTTAAAGAGATAGCTGTAACATATACATTCATTAACAATTCCACTTCTAATAAGAAAGAATACAAAAAGCACAGTAATAAAAACTAAGAAACTTTCACAGTTTATATTAAATTTCAAATAATTTAATATATATTAAGAAAAAAATGCATTCAGGCAATATTTTAGATAAAAATAATTAACATTATAGATACTTTACATAAATACTTGGGATTTTTAATCTAATTATTAATAGTTCATCCTGGGAACCAGCAGTTAGCGTAATGGCTATGTCACTGGACTCCCACGTAGTCGACCGCGGTTCGTGTCCTGGACCCGGTGGCTTAAACTCACACCAGGCGCGTGTGCGTGCGTGCCCAAGATCCCAAGAGGAGAATGGAGGAGAAGGGATTGCGGCGTGACCATCCCCTCTGGGGGGTGATTTCTCGCTTTCTGTCTCTATGTCTCTCTCTCTGTCTGTCTGGCGAGCATACGCGCCCTGTAGCAAAAACCTCTCCAAAAAAAAAAAAAGTTCATCTCAAAGACAAAATGAAAAAGTAACGTTTCCTTTTAAAACCTGACCCAAGCCTCTGAGAAAAAAGAAGATATTCAGGAAAACTATGATCTTTCTCCTTATATTTCACTAAATATCAAGTTCACAAATCAAAAACATCTTAGAAATAGCTCTTTTAGACACACCTCCTGATACTAGAATCCACAAAAGCATTAGTCTGTATTTTTTTTTTCCTGTTAAATCCTATGTGGTAATGATAATCAGTTAGTTTCTTGCTTACCTTAGTTTACTCAGTAAAGATTTCAAATGCTCTTCCAGACCTACTATTCTAGTTAAAAATGTTAATCAATTTTTTAAGTTAATCAAATTAGATTTTATTTTTCATTGGTAGCAAAGAGAGATCAGCTACTATTGGGAATAAAATAGAAGAAAGAAATCTTTTAAGTCCTGTGTCAAAGAGTAATATGTAAGTGTGAGCTATAATCTGAAAAAAACTAATAAGGTTTCGTAAGGAAAGTAACTAAACTCCATCTGTAGAGAATAGACAGAGATGGTGGGAGCACATTTTGAGCTTCAGTGCAGGATATAAACATCTCAAAAGCAGAAGGACACAGAATTTGCTGAGATGGGAGTTGAGTAAATGAGTTAGGCTGGCTTAATGACTTTGTGAAAGGAATCAATGGACAATATATCATAATGGGTTCATTGTGACTATATTGTTCAGTCTTAGAAATATCAGGTTTAGATGTTTTAACTTGATCCTATTCTCAAAATGAGAAGTCACTAAAAAATTCTGAGAAACACAAATGTTTTATCATAATAATAATGTAAAAATGGAGATAGAAATGTAAGTTAAATCAATATTCTCATGCTTGCACACACTTTTTCGCGTGAGCATGCTGTACCCAATGTCATAACTATGGTGGTATTATCACAAAGACGGTGGTTTTCTCAGAAAGAAAAAAAAAATGCACATATGAGGAATCCTGAGGAAATGGGCATCAGAGTGTAGGAACCCAGAAGTAAGAAAAAAGACAGAATTAGTCGTCTATGAATAAAAGCTTGGAACTCCAGGCAGTTTCGAGACTTGGGATATTAAAAGAGATGAACTTTCTGAATGCCTGAATAGTAGAATGGGAGAATATTTTAAAATCCTGTTGGATTTGAAGTTTCAGAATATTAAGTTGAACTATTAGGGAATCACTGCAAATCCAGGAAAACCAGATTAAACCTCCAGAATGAAGTTGGACTGGGATGAGTGAATTGAGAGTCTGGGGCACAAAACTGAGAGCTGAATCTAGGGACCTGAGACAGATCGCTAAAGGAAAGTGAATGAAGACAATGTTCACCAAGAAAAAAACAAACAAACAAACAAAAATCTTGAAGAATGTCTACTCATGATTTATAAAATTTTGGAAAGAAAGCATCAAGCAGAGTTTATTGGACACATAGGGAAAGCATTATTTTTCATAAGAATGAAAAGTCAGTAGTGTTACAGCTACAGTGAGGTTATAAAAAGTGGAACAAAGAGGAGGAAGCAGGATTGCCAATCAGCAGATCCTTAATAGATTATGTTCAGAGACTATCAAACACCTGGGAAAGGATTTATCAGGGTGACTGGAAAGAAGAATATTGTGAGGGGGTTGGAGAGACATCGGGAGAGTGATGAGCAGTGAAACTAAAAAGGAAGGCATGACCTTGAAAGTGTTGCTAAGAAATTATAACTTTCTCTTGAGTACAACAAATAATAGGACTCTAAGCATGGGGGTGATATTTATCTCTGTCAATCACAAGATTAGCCTTGCTATTTTCTTAGCTTATGGAAAAAAGAGAAAGGCAGGGAAAATAAGCAAAATCAATTGCCAATCACAGGACAACAGTCTATGTTTATTTCTTCCAGTTTTGAAATTTCTTCTTCTTTTTTTAATATGCCAGAGGGTCTGCATCAGAGAGAAAGATAGAGGGAGAAAGCAACACCTCAATGGGGTATGGTCACACTGCAATCTCTTCTCCTCCACTTCTCCATCCTGTCAGGTTGTGGGGCACACACAGTGTCCTGCACATATTTTCAAGCTATGAGAGACAGCATTCAAACCACCCAGCCGGTCATGTGGGTTGTGGTTTAACTACTAGTTTATGTAGTCAGCTCTAGTTTTGAAATTTCTGATGGCTCTAAACATGGGAATTATAAACCTTTAAATATTCTGACCTTTAGGTTAATGTGATTGCCTAGCTTTAATTAAAAATAAGGGGCCAGCAGTCATTCAGCCTAATACAACTGGACCAACAAAGGAAAGGTTCTTGGTTCATATACCAGGACTTCCCTGAACATGCTGGGTGCACACACATATGTGTTTTGACCACCTGAGACTGGAGATAGATCATGGTGTGAAAACCCTATTAGGGGTGATTTCTTTCTCTCTCTTGTGGAAGAAGTAACTATTCTTTAAATTAAAAATCTAGGTGACATATAAAATTAAAAGATAAACAACTTTAAAATTGTTGAGATGAGGGACCAGCAGTTGGCATAATGTCTATGTCTCTGGACTCCTGTGTAGTTGATCATGGTTCGAGTTCCAGATCCGTGCACATGTGCATGCGTGCCCAAGATCCCGAGAGGAGAACGGAGGAGAGGGGATTGTGGCATGGCCATCTCCTCCGGGGTTGGGATTTCTAGTTTTCTGTCTCTCTGTCTCTATCTTTCTGGCGAGCACACACACCCTATAGCAAAAATAAAAAAGAAAATATGATGAGATGATTATTTACCACACAAGGGACTTTATTTGATTATGTAGCTCAAACCACTAAAACTCTAAGCAAGCTGATGCAAACAGAAGGAGCTATGCTCAACAGAAAGGTTGGCACCTAATAGTAGCTTCCAATAACACAAATGTTAAAGTGAATTCTTCCCTACATTTGAAGATACCTAATAATTTCTCTACAGCAGGAGAAAACATTTTTATCACTGTAATATATCACAAATAAAAATGAACTCTCTATGATAAAAGGAACCATCCACTTGGGGATGATTCACTCACAAAAGGAAAGGAAGTAGCATATAAGTTTCCCACCTAATTATTTCATTTGTTAGTGCCTCAGAGTTCTGGAAAAAGCATCTTTAAATCTTGTCATATAACAAAACATAAGAATATCTGTGCTGTGTATTTTCTTGGATCCTAGGCAGAGTACCAATACCCTGGGAGAGAGGCGGAAATCAGTTGTAAAAACCTTGACAAACAAAAAAACCTATTTTTAAAATCACTGAGATCTAGTTGTTAGGGACATGGTTTTTTGAACTGAATTAGCACATTTAAAATTTGTGACCCGAAACTGTTGCTCTTCTCAGCTATGATAATGACACCCACCAAAACAGTGTGTGTTGAGAGGAGAGATGCTTTTTATAAGATCTGTTAATTTAATTTATGTAAATTAATTGGCTGAAACAAGAAGAGTGCAGAATTTTACCATTTGGATGGCTTTATTAATTGAAAAGTCAGGTGTTGAAATACTTTTAAATCTCTTTTATTCTCTACTCTACTGGTACAATGTGGGCGGATTCTCTCTTGTTAATTATGTATGTATATAAAGGTAGAGAAACTCCATTGAAATAAATGCTCTATGTCAGAAACGCTCTACATTTAAGCTGATGCCTACAAAGAAATATGGCACTTGCTATCAAAAACCAGCTTTGTCCTAGTCACAATCTCACAGTGATAAAGAAAATTATTTTCATTTTCAAGAAACTGCTTTCTACTAAAAAAAAAAAGTTAATACCTTACCATCTACACTCAGCACTATGGAACTAATAATGAAAAGTACCTACCCAGAAACTGTCTAGAAAATCTTCACAAACTTTGATACTTGTTATTTTAGTAAGCAACTTTTCAAAATAATGAACTGATACCACTTATTATACAGTTCATAATTGTTGGTTTGTTAGATTATGCATAGCTACCAGTTCTGCATTTAAAACTATCCCTTCCTTGCTTCTTTGTCCTACTATAAGAATATTAATTTAAACATTTGCTTTCAGGTAACAAGTTATTCTTTAAATTTGTAATAATGTTTACTTGTGCGACATTATATAATAACAATTCAATAGACTTGATTCTTGATCTTAGAGTTATTTGCACCCCATTTAAATACATGTTATACCTAAAACTTTGCTATGGATTTTAAATACCAAATGATGTTTCTAAATTCATATTCTGATTTAGATTTATCAAACTAAGTGATGAACAACACGATATAAAAAGTATTTAAAAATTTTATGAAAAGTAAGCATCATGGAAAACCTATGCATGGATTTCAAAGTATTTTTGCACCAAAATAAATGTGTGGTTTACTTCTATTTTCCATGAAGTTTTGAAGCTTCCATGTATGTATTTTATATATATATATATATATATATATATATACACACACACACATATATGTATAACATGTTTAACAAACTTGATTAATTCCAGATTCTGATGTGTCTAAAAGTCTTCTGAACATTGTGAAAGTGGATATAACTTTTACTTAAAAGCATAGTTAATTGAAAGATGAAATGAGGTAAATAATTCTAACATGTCAGCAATTCAAAAAAAATTGAAGATGCTGTTTAGGAGCAAATAATTGTGGCTCAGTGTTTTCACCACAAAATGGAGTGTAAGAACATTAAAATACAGTATCACTATAAGATAGACAACTTATTCTGGTTTAAATGAATAGGAAGGTCTTTAGAAAATATTTAAGAATTGAACAAAAACTAATTCAATGAAAATAGAAGAAATAGCCATTTAGGAGTGAAGTAAGAGAGGAGCCATAGGGATGTGAAAGCTGGTGCCCAGTCAGAGCAGAGCTGTTTCTGCTGAGTGTTAGTGACTCGAGTCTCAGTCATCAATAAGCAGACTGTTCAGTGCATGTCTGAAATAGAGGCCAGGTACAATACAAGCAAGACAAACAAGACATCCATCATGTTCTCAGTACCTAGAGACTCTGTGCTGTGAGTTACCTTTGAATCAAACGGCAAGGATAAAAGGCTTAACAGCCCTAGGAGAAAATATTGCCACATGTGGAAATGGTTCAAGAAAAAGACTTCACTGGCTAGAGGCATTGGCAAAATGCTTGCAACTTGCACCGATAAGGGAAAAGGGAAAGGCAGCAGAGTCTTAGAAGCAACAGCAAGGTGAAAAAGGATTCAGGATCCTGTGTTAGAAAATAAAGAGGGTTTGTCTTTTTGAAAAGAAGCATGAACTCTGCACACAAAATAAGGCTTGTGGGACCTTACAAATGGGCTCAGGGATGCTGTGCCTGAAAGTCCTGATTTGCTACCACCTTCAACCTAGCTTTGAGTAAGTGGATTAGTTAGTAGCCAGTGAAGTGGAACGTGAAGGAGGACTTCTCTAAGATTTATAGGCCATGCTAAAATGTCAAACAGTTCCATGGATGATGTAGCATTGCAAATAAAGGGTTATTAACTGAATTAACTTATAATTTAGATTTTTTCCTTATAAGTGATCTCTTCACACCCCCAAGTTATTTAATTCTCATTTCTCAAAACCCGTTTTAGAGATTAAGAATATTTACACAGGGAACCAGCAGTTAGCGTAATGGCTTTGTCGCTGGACTCCCATGTAGTCAACCGTGGTTCGCGTCCCGGACCCAGTGTCTTAAAACTCACGCCAGGTGCGTGTGCGTGCGTGCCCAAGATCCCGAAAGGAGAACAGAGGAGAAGGGATTGTGGCATGACCATCCCCCCTGGGGAGTGATTTCTCGCTTTCTGTCTCTATGTCTCTCTCTGTCTGTCTGGCGAGCGCACGCGCCCTATAGCGAAAACCTCTCAAAAAAAAAAAAAAAAAAAGAATATTTACGCAAAAGTTAATTTCTTTAACAACTAGTGATTTCTGTGTGCCAGAGACTGTACTCTCAATTAGTGGCTCAAAGAAACATGGACCTATTTTGTTGCAGTGAAATGAACATGATAGATATTTATTAATCTATCAAATACAGAAAAATGTAATGAGAATTTAATTTATTTGAACCCATGGATAGATAGCTATGAGTGATAAAGCAAAGGATCTGATAAAGTGAGAAATGATGTGTGAGTAGGAGTTAAAATGGTGAAAGATGAATTTCTAGGCAGAGAGATGAGTAGGTACCATGCTCTGAGACTGGAGAGGGAACATGCAGGATTGAATCTAGAGCAGGTTGAACAGATAAGAATATTTTCAGATGCATCTGAAACATCCTACAGGTTATATAGGCTAAGTCTTCGACTTTCATCCCAGCAACTCAAATGATTTTAACTTTAACCAGGAATGTAATATGACAGAGAACAATTTTTTTTTTTGAGAGGTTTTTGCTATAGGGCACGCATGCTCGCCAGACAGACAAAGAGAGACATAGAGACAGAAAGCGAGAAATCACCCCCCAAGGGGGGATGCCCATGCCGCCATTCCCTTCTCCTCCATTCTCCTCTCAGGATCTTGGGCAAGCACGCACACACGCCCGGCGTGAGTTTAAGCCACCAGGTCCGGGACTAGAACCGCGGTCAACTACGTGGGAGTCCAGTGACATAGCCATTATGCTAACTGCTGGTCCCCTGACAGAGAACAAATTTTGAGGTTTTCACAATAGAATTCAGTTGGATATGTTACATTTGAAATACCTACTAGAAATTAAGTTTTTGGAATTTGAGTATTGGAATCAAGATAGATAAATTTGGGGGAACCAGCAATTAGTGTAATGGCTATGTCACTGTACTCCCACGTAGTCAACCACGGTTCACATCCTGGACCCGGTGGCTTAAAACACGCCGGGCACGTGTGCATGCGTGCCCAAGATCCCGAGAGGAGAATGGAGGAGCAGGGATTGCGGCGTGACCATCCCCCCTGGGGGGTGATTTCTCACTTTCTGTCTCTATGTCTCTCTCTGTCTGTCTGGCGAGTGCACATGCCCTATAGTAAAAACCTCTCAAAAAAAAAAAAAAAGAGAAAGAAAAGAAAAGAAAAGAAAAGAAAAGAAAAAGAAAAAAGCTAGATAAATTTGGGAGAAATCAAGATCTAAATGATTCTGAGTTTCAGGTAAGTCACTTTCAAATGATTTTAACTAGGAATGTAATATGACTGACTGTAGGTACACTCGAGGATCTTTTTGGCTTCAGAAACAAGGGGATTGGATAAGAAGGTCTTGGGATGGCTATGGGGCCATCAGTAACATTGGTGATAGAATGCTTAGGAGAGCAACACCCATGGCTGCCCGCACAGGAGAAACATTGCATGACCCGAGTATCTGTTTAGTGCCCTTTCCTTTTCTTTATGGATGCATATCGTCTAGATGTGATCCTCAAACTTGATGGATCGTTTAGATCCTGATTTCTCCCAAATCTACCTATCTTGGTTCCTTCACTAAAACCCCCAAAACTTAATTTCTAGTAGGTATTTCAAATGTAACACGTCCAACTAAATTCTTGATTTGGAACCCTAAAAATTTATTCTTCATATATTCTGTCCCACCTCTGGAATTGGGAGTTTTATTGTCCAAGGTACTTAGTCAATACTATTGACTCTTTTTCTCACCATCTGCACCCATCAATCAATCTAATCTATCAACAAATCTCAAGCTAATCCTTCAAAAAATCCCATACTCCATACATGTTCAACCCAATCCTGATTTTCCATCTCTACTTCTAACACTCTGGTCAAAGCCATTCATTCTCTCACTTTGATTATTTTGATAGCTTCCTTTGATAGTATTTTTATGTGCTACATCATTAATTTTTATCTCAACAAAAATATTCTAAGTGACCTGATATATATATATTTTTTTTTCTCCTCCAAACCCTCCAGCTTTGTAATATATTCCACATGTAATTGACTATTCTACTGTGGCAGATTATATTTTTTAATTGCAGATGCAGCAACATTTATTGTTTCGTATATTCTTGTGCATATACATGTGATCTTGTTAAACCTCATTAAAAGATCACATTCATCTTTCTACCCCTTGACATTCAGTGGCTCTGTGCCTGCTTTGGTAAATACAATATGGCAGAAATAGGGACCAGCAGTTGGCGTAATGGCTATGTTGCTGGACTCCCATGTAGTCAACCATGGGTCGAGTTCCAGACCTGGTAGCTTAAACTCAGGCTGAGTGTGTGTGCATCCACTCCCAAGATCCCAAGAGGAGAATGGAGAAGGGACTGTGGTGGTTTATCGCTTTCTGTCTCTCTGTCTCTCTCTGTCTTTCTGACGAGTGCACGCACCCTATAGCAAAAAAAACTCTCCTAAAAGAAAAAAAAAAAAAGAATATGGCAGAAATATTGTTCTACCAGTTTTAGATGAAACCCTTAAGTATAATAACTTGTAAGTTTCCCTTCCTGCTTTGTAAAATGTGCAGTTTTGAAATTTGTTCTATTGATGCTTGCTTTTAAAAAGCAGACCTTGGGCTGGCAGGTGGTGCAGTGAAGGCTCCCACATGGCCAAGTGCAGTTTGAGTCCCAGATCTGGCAGCTTGGTCTCTCTCTCTCTCTCTCTCTCTAGTGAGCACATCCCCTAAAACAAATTAAGAAATAACAATAATAAATAAAATCAGATAAATAATTCTTAAAAAAAAAAAAAGCAGACCTTACCTGTTTAGGATAAGCTCAAGATACATTAGTAAGCTCCCCATAATCTTCCTATTAGATAACCAGAGATAAATATCCAACAGAGATCAAACACCAGCCTAGGCAAGGAACATGGACATAAAGCCAGATTGAGTTTCATTTGACTACTGTAGGTCTAGCTGACATCCGACTACCCCTCTAAGCAACTGCAGGCAAATATCAACCCCACCACTAACTGAGTTAGCATACACAAATGGGAGTTAAAAAATTCTCTTCTCAGTAATAATTAATAACAGGTAAAATAATATTTACTAATGCCTACCAATCCTACTTTCTGTTGTCCATTAACACCCTCATGATTTCATCTCATCACTTCACTCCATTCCAGTACTCTGACCTCCTTAGCTTCCCTTAGACATGCCAAGCACTTACTCCTATCTCAGGAACTTTCAATGTGCCTTGTCTCTTTAAACGCTAAACTCTTTGTCCAGTTAGTTATCTGTATGGCTGGCTTCTCCACGTTCTTCACTGTTATGTTCAGATGTTACTTATTAGTGAACTCTTTCTGGACTATCCTAAGAAAGAAAAAGAAAAGAAGCCCACTTATCCCTGGTACTCCCTTTGCTTTTTAATCTGGTTTCGCCTTTTCTCCTCCTATTATTAGGATATATTGGTTAAATAAAAAGAATGTATCTTTAACATGTACAATGTGGTAAAACAAACAAACAAACAAACAAAAAAACAGCCCAAGTCTCAACCAGAACAAGACAATGTCCCTTCACTTTAAATTAAATGAACATTGAAGGGCTTGAATGAATATAGAGAAAGAATTAGGGGAGTCCAGGAAGAGAAAGAGAATGTTCAACAGGAAGAGAGCCACAGCTACTAAATGCTGTCAATTTAACAACAACCAAAGAAATACAGAGTTTTTCTGTAACTACACAATAGCAAAGGATGGCTTTTATTTTTTTTTAGTAGAAACAGAGTTTTATTTTTAAAAAAAAGAAAGCTAAGTAATATTTTAAAGCAATACATTAATATTTCTGTATATTTAGCTTAGAATACTTAGAATGTGGTCTGTGTCTATATTCATATGTTAAAGACATAAACATTTTTGAATATCAGTACTAACTTGTTTTAATATGTATGTACAATGCTTAAAAATATGAAAATACATATTACAGAGTTCTACCAAAAAAAAAAAAAAAACATGTACAATGTGGTGTTTCTACATACATTGTGAAATGATTACCCACAATCAGGCTAACTATCATACCCCTCACCTCACATAGTTACCATTTTTGTGGTGAGAACACTTAAAATTTATTCTCCTAGAGAACTTTAAGTACATTATAATGGTGCAGTATTATTAACTGTAATCACTAGATTGCATGTTACATCATCAGAACTTACTCCTCCTATATTACTAAATCTCTGTACACTTTATCCAACACCTCTCCATTTTCCTCACCACCCAGGTTGATCCTTTTTTTACAGTACTTATTATCTACAATGTTATCCTCTTATTTGTTTGTATTGTTCATCATTGTGGACTAAAATACAAGCACTATGAAGGTAAAATAATTTTTAAAATGTTTTTACTGTTGTAATGCCAGTACTTACAATAGTACCTGGAGGGGCCAGCAGGTGGCATGGTGGTTAAGGGGCTGGACTCCCACATGGCAGACATGGTTTGAGTTCTGGACCTGGTGGCTTGAAAATCATGCCAACCATGTCTGTGTGCATGCCTGGAATCCCAGGAAGAGAATGGAGGAAAAGAGATTGCAGCATGACCATCTGCCTGGGGAGATGATTCTCACTTTTCCTCACTGTCTCTGTCTGCCTCTCTTAATCTTGTCATAATGAGTGCATGTGCCCTGTGACAGAAACCATAAAAAATTGTATCTGGAAGTTCAGGACTAACTTTTTAGATGAATGAACTAATAAATTAATAGAGGATAGCTGAGTGGATGGGTAGATTGATGAATAAATGTATATGAAAGTCATAGAAAAGGAAAATTTCTAACTTTCTGTATGGACCAACTTTATGTATAATAGTGAAAATGATTAATATAGAGAACATAGGATAAGGACTTCAGGTTTGTTTATTTTCATAGATATTGAATGTAAGAATATTTAAGAGCAAAGTCGAACCTGCAAATAAGTGTTTCCGAGACTTCTCCTCAAGGGCAAAATCTAGCTTTTTTTTCTTTTTCTTGGGGAGGGGGGGAGAAGTTTTTGCTATAAGGCACGTGCGCTCACCAGAAAGAGAGAGACAGAGAGACAGGAAGCGAGAAATAACCCCCCAGGGAGGATGGCCATGCCACAATCCCTTCTCCTTCTGGGACCTTGGGCACACACACGCGCCCGGCGTGTGTTTACGCCACCGGGTCCAAGACTCGAACCGTGGTCGACCATGTGGGAGTCCAGCGACATAGCCATTACACTAGCTGCTGGTCCCTAGCTTTTTAAAAATAATATTTATTTATTTATTTATTTACTTACTTACTTATTTTTGCTATAGGGTGTCTGCACTTGCTGGAGAGAGAGAGAGAGAGGGAGAGAGAGAGAGGGAGAGAAATACCCTCTCCACAAGCCCTTTCTGTCCATTCTTATCTTGGAATTTGGGGTATGCATGTGCGTATGCGCAGCATGTTTTTCAAGCTGCTAACCATGCAGCCAGCTATGTGGGATACAACCACTTCAACCACCATGCCACCAACTGATCCCGCTAATATATACATTTGCAGTGTATAAAAATCAGTGATTTAAGTGATCGCTGCGGATGTTTTTCCTAAGGGAACAAAATTGTCTGTTAAGTTACAGAATGGACTATGAAGTGAAAAGTGTTTTAATTATAATAGATTATAAAGAGTCAGTAGTAAAAGAATGAGGGGGAAAAAGGCTAGAAGGCAAAAATAAAACCATAACAAGTTACATGATTTAATATTTAAAAAGTCATTATACAAAATGACAATATTTTGTTTTAATTGTAGGAGGTCTTACTCCTCACCTTATGTTCTTCATAAACCAGACAAGTGTTTTTGTAGCAAATATTTAACCACAGTGAGATTTGAAAACTAATATAAAGACACCTGTAAATAGGAAGGACCAGACTAGGTGGTGGTACAGAAAACGCAACTGGCCCCAGGCAGGGAAGGTCCTGGGTTTGCCTTCTGGGACCTCCCTGAGAATGTTGGATACCCATGCATGTTCCTGTGATGTAGGCCAGCTAAGACGGGGTGAAGCACGGTGTGGAGACCTTATTTGGGATACCTGTGTATCTCTGTGTTATAGAGAAAACAAATAAAACAAAACAGGGTAACACAACTTATTACTAAGAAAATGTATATTTTAATAGAAATGGAGAATAAGAAGAAATATTGGCACTATAGTCCCTTGGCTTCCCAAAGTTCTGATTCAAATTCAGTGGACAAAGAAAAACGACTAGGTGACTATGTAGTAGAATACTGTTTGGTCATGAAAAGGATGAAATCTTATCATTTGTGGCAACATGAATGACCCAAACATTATTATGTTAAGTAAAATAAGCCAAGTACAAAGAGACAAAAGCCATATGATCTCACTCATTTGTGAAATCTATAAAAATAAAAAAGAAAAGTTCTCATAGAAGTAGACAGTAGAATGGTGGTAGCCCAAAGCTGGAAAGGGAAGGTAGGAGGATAGAGGATGGCTAATGGTTACAAAGCTATCATGGCAAGAACAGATTCTAATGTTGTTTTCCCAGCAGGGTAACTATAGTTATCAATGATATAGATTTCAAAATAGCAGCAAGAAAAGATTTTGAATGTTCTTACCAAAAAAGAAATGATAAACAATTGAGGTAGGTAATGGATACACTTCCTACTCTGATCTGACAGTCACATATTGTATACATGTATCAAAACATAACATAATATCCTGTAAATATGAGCAATTATGTGTCCATTTAAACATGGGGGGATAACTAGGTAATTATGAAACAAAATGAACTGGATATTGGAAGAAAATACCAGGAGGCTTTCAAACTGATTGGGAGAAGTTTCCAAAAAAAGGAGAGAAAAAACACATATCATATTTTGAGTAGGGAAGCCATTATGTCCAGAAAGGTTGAATGAAACAGATTGTTTCTATGTATATAATTAGACCCAATGCTCAGAGCACAAAAGACTTGATTTACCTTCTTGTGCCTCCAATGCCAGGCAATTAGTTGAAACCAAAATCAATTTGCTGAAAGCTGGGCTTCGACTCAAAAAAATACAAGTTTTGGCTTAGCAGTTGTAGCTGCATTCGTTCAGTTGCTAGGAAAATTAGGAGAAACAAAAAGTGGTGCAGGAGGCTTCCAAGATTCTTCTGTTCCTTACACTTTTACAAATACAAATAGTCCCCATCCCTGTGTTGTTTTATTGCTTTTGATTTTTCTTTTGTTTTGTTCAGTCAGCATTGTGTTCTTATGCTTGGAGAACTCTTCTTTATCTTGAGAAGCTGAAACAAATGTCCCTGAAAGGTGTTATTTTAGTTTTTTTTTTTTTTTTTTCTATTTGTTGTCATAATGGTC
>NW_006159787.1:4714204-4751649 GCF_000334495.1 Tupaia belangeri chinensis
GGGAGTCCAGTGACATAGCCATTATGCTAACTGCTGATACACAAATACAAATATTTTTAAATCAGCCTGCGTTGGTTTTGCTTTTTTTTTTTTTTTTTTTTTTTTTTTTTTTTCTATTTGTTGTTACAATGGTCTATTTGTCATTTTTTTTCTTATTGTGCTTTCTGATTTTTGGGATTTGGGGAATTTTAAGAGAGAAGCAAACTATAAAGCATAAAATGGTGTTATACATTATTACCAAGGATTGCTTTTGTAATTGGGATTCAAAAATGGCTATTGCCTGCTATATGCAAAAATCTTACTAGATTTCTGAAGACTTCAGTTCAAAATCTAGGCTAAGCTCAATGTTTCAGGAAAAAATCTGTAATTATAAAGTTCTTGATCATATTCCTTTCACACAACATAAAGTTAACTCTTACTCCCTTTAGTGAAACTGATCTGTAACGAGTTCTTAGACCCTACATAATTTGTTGCTTTGTGAAATAATTAAAGTCTGGATAACAAAATATAGTGAAGGAAACATAGATTTAGCTAGTTATAGGTAGTTCTAAATTAGCAGCCCATATCCACCAATGACTAGCTACATTCTCTTGGGAGGATTATTTAATTTCCAATTCTCTCACTTGTAAAATAGGGATGGTATTGTATATCCTATGGGGTTATTAAGATTATTGGCAACATGTCACATGTTTAGCACAGTACATGCCACACATAGTGGTCAGTTATTATTATTAAAAAAATCAGTTGTGTTTCTGTATACTATTCACACTCATAATTCCAAATAAATAACCATTTATACTTACATATCACTGCAATTTCTTATTTGTTTCTTAAAGCCTTCAACTATTGCTGTTACATGCAAGGACACAGAAATCTGCATTAAAATGAGAACCAGTGAGGCATGAGGTTTTTTGCTGAGAAATGAAGGTCATGGGTTTTTCTTTTAACACGGATTTAGGAGAAACAGCTTTAAGCCAGAAAGAACTCCACTGGTTTCCCCTCTGCTTTGAGTTTAGAGGCAGGCAGGCCCAAGGTACAGAAGCATGTGCACCACAGGGTTGGTTTGGCAGACAAGCCGTTTGCTATTTCTGAAGCATATATGTTGCTTTCTGTGTCTAACACGCCAGAAGCTCTACTCATTGCCAACATTTCTCCTTTGTCGAGCTCCTTAGGAAACTGATGTTGTCCATGCTCAAAAGATATCCAATAAAAATCTATGAAGCTGTTACTGGCTTCACCTTTCCACTGGAGGGGGAAAAAAATAATTGCAGGATGTCAGGTCAGTCTTGTAAGGTTATGCTTACATTATTACAAAGGGCTAAGAATTCAGCTTTTAAAATATCCTGCTAGGTATAATATCTCTGTGAGAGAATGAAAGATGCCATTGAAGAAAGGTTCCTAGTCCTTTCTTGTTTCTATAAGCCCTTTGTGCCTTTCTTCAGAGGTAACAGCATGCTGTTGTGAAATCTTCTAGAGGGGTGTGAGTTTCCTTCAGTTATTTCTTATTAATCATCCCATTCCCAAAAAAATGAGTCTACAAGTCTCAGCCACAACCCTACCCTTTCCCCAAAAAAAGCCGTCATCAAACACATTCATTCTTTTCTACAGAAACTCTAGGAAATTAGTACAATTTTACCATGAATAACTTTTAGCACTTGTGAGTCAGATCTTATGAAAACAATAATATATAGAAGTCTATGAATTGTTCACTGTCACATTTTCCCTCCAATTTTATAGGAAAATACATCAACACTCTGTAGATACAGTATTAGTTAGGTCACAAGAAAATCTGCTACAATAAAAACACCTCCCTGGTTCTAGCAGATGGCTTACTGGTTATGTTGCTGGACTCCCACATAATCAACCACGGTTCTAGTCCCAGCCCTGGTGGCTTAAAACTCACACTGGGCACATGGGCATGTGCATGACCAAAATCCAGAGAGGAGAATGGAAGTGAAGGGATTGTGGCGTGGCCATCTTCTTTGAGGGGTGATTTCTTGCTTTCTGTCTGTGTCTCTGGTGAGTGCACATGCCCTATAACAAATCTCCCCTGAGTGCTTTAAATGAGTGATTGAAGTTTTTTTGTTTGTTTGTTTGGTTGGTTTTTATTTATTTATTTATTTTTTTTTTGAGTCCTTGGATGATCATGCCTTACTGTCAGGGGCATATGTCTCTCTGTCTTCCTCTTCTGCCGTTGTCAACAGTGTCAGATGAGTCTGTGTAGTGGAAGCTAGAAGGCCCCATGATTGGACTTCAATAATATAGTTCTAGGAAAGGAATACAAGAGCGAGCGTTTATGGCCTTGAAGCTATGGGGTTACTTTCATCTCTTTGGATCACGTCTCTCTTGCCCTAACTTACAACTCCATGGTGAGATCATGGGAAATGATGTCTGTTGTGGACAGCCATATTCTCAGGTTCATCTTCATCAAGGGGTAAGAAGGGAATGTCAGATTACTAAAAAGAAAAAGACAAGATTGGATATTGGGGATTATTTGACTGTTTTTGCTATGACTCTTGTCTGGGAGACTATGATATAAAGTTTCACTAGAAAAATTAATTGCAGCCCTAGGAAGATGGGATATCAACCAAGTTGCCTTAGTCTAGAATGATGAAGAGGCAAACTTCCGGTATACTGGGCTGACAGACTCTACAACTCACATTCTTCTTTCCAAATTTCCACTTAAACACCCACCCGCAACATACAGAGAAACAAAGATTTTCGTGATAGCATAATTAAATAAAGAATACAGGTGAATTTTTAATCAGATTTTAAACTAATGACATGGTTAATAGAGATGGATTTAAAAATATATCCTTGAGCCACATGTCATATGCAATTACAATCTTATGAAGAAGAGACACCCAAAAATAAAACAAGAAAAGATTATGATGCCCTTAACAGGCTACATTTAACTGCAGTCTTAACAAACCAGAATAGTAGCCAAAAAGAAAGTAAGAAAAGGCTATGACAACCCATCTGACTTTGCCAAACTAAGAACTAGACGCTAAAATGATGAGAAAAAAATAGGCAGCTTTCCCTCAAGTGCACAGAAGTTACCATTTTTTTTTTTTCTAGTCAGAGCTAAAAGTTCTGTCCGCAGCCTTTGTCAACAGCTCTTTTCTCACTTGCATTGAAACAAGCTCTGCCAGCCTGCGTCACTACAGGAAGCAGGCATATGTAGTGCTTCCTTACTCCCTGGAATGCTTACATGTCTTAGGAAAGTCACTGTGAAAATCGCTAAGACTAGGCTTAGCATGCTGAGAGTGGGGGTGTTCTTGAACTATTGCATTGAAAGGAAAACTTCAAACTCCATCTGACTCTCTAGTTTAATTAAACACTCAAAAAGATAGAAGATGAGACCTATTATTAGGCTAGTAAAGCATCATCAAAGGACTTTGAACACAGTATACAAATTAATCTGAGTCTGAATTTTTTCTTGCTCTTGTCATAGTTTGTTTATTGATTTGTGTTTTCACTTCAACCTCTCCATCTTACCGAAATTTGAAGGGAGAAATTTGCTAGTACCCACTGGATTGTGGCCACTGCGGACATAAACTACAGACGAACCTTCTGAGTTCAAAACTAAAAATAGTAACAACAGCAGGCCTATGAACAGACAAAAAAGGGGCAATGTCTTGATTTTTTAAGCTGTTCAATTTTTGGAAAAATTCTCTATAAGTATAATTAGGGAACTATAAAGATAGAACACTATGAATCAAGACCAGAAATGCAAGGAGATTTTGCAGACACTTGAAAAAGAAAGATGGCAGAAAAAAGGACAAAAGGAAAGGCAGGAAGGAAATAGAAAATACAAAAAAAAAAAAATTAAAAATTGTGCTTGGAGGAAATAAATATTTGAGGTAAATAAAAATGACTCTTCTGTCAAGACATTTAATACGTTAACTCAATGCACAGGAAAAACATTTTAATGAGAAAGAAAATAGTAGATGAATGATAAAGAAGATAATAGATATTCAAGTTTAGAAGGTAATAAAAACTCTATGTAAGAATTATAAATTTCCAGTGGAAGAATCTATAGGTAGTAAGAACTAAACAGTAATAACAAATAAGAACTAACATGTATGAATCGCTGACCATTTGCTAAGTGTTCTAGTCATTTCTTGCCGCTCTAAAAATATTACCTGAGACTAGGCAATTTATAAAGAACTGAAATTTATTTCTCATAGTTTTGGGAGCAGGAAATCCAAGATCAAGGCACTGATACCTGGTAAGGACCAGCTCCAATGATGGTGTCTTCTTTCAGTATATCCTCATATGTTAGAAGAGATGAAAAGATGTTGAATTTTCTTCAAGTTCTTTTATAAGGCATTAAATCCCATTTATGAGGGCTGGGCCCTCACAGCCTAATCCTTTCCTAAAGACCTCAAACTTTAGTACTGTTAAAAGTTTCAATATGAACTCCCCTCCCCTCCCCTTCCCTTCCCTTCTTTTCCCTTTTTTTTTTCTTTCCTTTTTCCAGGGTATGTGCCCTTACCAGAGAGACACACAGAGAGAGAAGGTGATAAATCACCACACACCCTGGTGGTGATGGTCATGCCACAATCCTTTCTCCATTCTCCTCTTGGAATTTTGAGTGTGCATGTATATGTGCCCAGCATGTTTTCAAGCCACAGTACTCGAACCACAAAACTGGCTATTTATCAATAGCATCCAGGAGACTGAACATCCACACCACTGGCTGGACCCTGAGGTGCATTGTTAACTGTATTTAACAACAGATGAGAGAAACTTCTCCGAGAATTTTATTGATAAATAACCAGTCTCAAAGTTAGAAAGCATAAGGCCCTGCAAATCTGGCCTGTTCACTTCTATATGTGATAAACTTTATATCTACTGTCATAGAAATAAAGTAAAATCTGAGTCTAGGGCCAGCAGGTGGCATAGTGACTAAGGTGCTGACTCCTACATGGTCGACTGGTTCAAGTCCCAGATTCAGAGGCTTGAAACTTACACTGGGCCTATGTGCCTGCATGCCCCAAATCTGGAGAAAAGAATAGAAGGGAAGAGATTGCAGTGTGGCCACCTCCTCTGGGTAGTGCTTTCTCACTTTCTCTCTCTCTGTATCTCCAAGGACTGCACACACCCTACTGCTGAAATCGCCCCCGCCCCCCAAAACAAAATACAAAACAAAAAAAAAGAGTTTATCCTTTGAAATGTTTTTGTGTGTTCCAGTAGGAGAAAAGAATTAAAAATCACTCTACTCTCTAGATATGTCTAAGGGATTAAAAAAAAAAAAGCCGTGAATTTTAACAAATATGAAAAAAATCCTGGAGATATCTGTAAAAAATTAAAAATGGGTTAACTATGAGAGAGAAAAAACAAAAGAGGGTGTAAGAATTCTACTTTGTGACATGAAGCACCGAAATGACACTAGAATTTTGAGGGGGAGGGTTTAGGATCTAAGAGGTCTATGCCTGAACAAGCTGACATTCAAATGTAGAGATCTCACAGGAAAAGGCTCAGAGATACAAGGACTCTAGAAATACCCTCACCTGTGAAAGAAGATTATTTTAAGAGCTAATCTAACCCACAAAATGTCAATCAAAATAAAATATGTAAGTAGAAAAGCAGTTGTGGATAGAGTAGGCTTAAAAGAATGGATTGAGAACATGAATTAATGTGAGCTACCTCTCCCGGCTTCAAGGGCAGTGACATGTAGTTAACCTGCTTGGGCTTTTAAGACTTTCTCTGATTCTCTCTAATTAGCATGTTCCAAGTTTTTTTTTTTTTTTTTTTTTTTTTTGCTCTGTGATGATAGTTTAGCAATAGGCTCAAAGAAAGAGTTCAATAAATATATTTGTGATAGACTATTAACACTGAATTTCTCTGAGTACAGGACTCTCAACAATGTGAATTCATCTCTCACTTCAAGTGGTTGTAAGACATTCTCCTCTGTATGCAACATTTATCATCTATGACTTTCAATTCTCAAGATGCCTTACTTCAGACCAGGCTTTGCAACACTGTGTTGACATACATTAAGGATCCTTGAAATCAATGGATGATTCTTCTGAAAATGATCCTTCCTTGTAACAAGTGCGGTTGATTTAGGTTGGGAATTGTTTGAAACTGGGGGTGCTCTCATTAGTCCTTCCTGATCATGTTCACCACATCTGCCATGAGTCATATGTTGCTTAGTGAGAGGTGGTACTTTATGGGAAGAAGCCAAAATGGAGAAAGATTGAGTAATATAATGCAATAAGAGGTAATAAATATCAGTCTCTCTCTCTCCCCCACCCCACCCACTAAATTTGTATGTGTGTTTCTGTGTGCAATATTGGGTTCATTGATACTGACCGTAAGGACCGGAATGGTCCCATGTCAGTGACAGACACCATAAGGGGAAAAAAAAAAAAAGACTTTTTTCTACATTTCTCTAGCCATATTGATTAGTGTGTCATCATTCACTAGAATAAAGAGAACATTATGACTTTTAGTTGTTAGACTACTAGACATCACCAATGTTAGTGGTGAATGGTTCGGCATTTGTTTTGTTTTCTTGTTTTTGATCATTGGTGGTGTAATTTGAATGGAACTCAAATAGGAAGGTAGTTATAACAGAGGAAGTAAGCTGTACAAAAATATTGGCAATGAGTAATAAAATTAAATATTAAAATGATTTATAGTGGGACTAGCAGATGGTGAAGTGGTTATAGTGCTGGACGCCCATGTTGCCGACCACAGTTAGAATTCCAGACCTAGAGGTTTGAAAATGACAGCGGGCAAGTGTGCATATTTGCCCAAAATCCCAAGAGGAGAATGGAAGAGAAGGGATTGAAGTGGGTCATCCCCCTTGAGGGGTGATTTCTCACTTTCCCTTTCACTCTCTTCATCTGTCTCTACATATCCTATGGGGGGAAAAAAGTTGTGTGGTTATGTGAAAAGTGCTATTTATATGGGGGTTATAAACTGTGTGGAAAAAAGACTTAAAATAAAATTTTAGAGCTCAGATTAATACATTTTTTTACAATAAATACCTAAGATTGACTATTACTTAACTTAGAAATAAGAAAGATACTAGCAGAAGATGAAGTACATTATTTTGAAAAAAAAAAAGTAACCTGATGTCTTTAATTCAGAGATATACAGATGTAAGTTTGAATTTAGTATATTGAAAGGCAATTATGGATAGCTTTCAAAGTAACATTTGTAGCTTCCATATAACCTACAGAAAACAAGAAAATGAAACATAGTTTCTCTTAAGGTCAAAAGGGAAGGAAGCATAAAATAAGCATAAAACGAGAAAGTTTTCAAATAATTGTTAAATATTATACAATAAACATAAATGAGTTGACAGTGTTAAAATTTACCTTAAGTCAGGACCAGCAGATCGTATAATGGTTACATCACTGGACTCCCACATAGTCAACCCTGGTTCTAGTCCTGGACTTGGTAGCTTAAAACTCATGCCTGCAAGTGTGTGTGTGCATGCCAAAAATTCAGAGAGGAGTGCCGGGGACCAGCCTCGGTGGGGGTGGGTTGGCTCGACGGAGGCGGCACTGGAAGGAAAGGAAGACTAAGGTCTCGGTGCCTTTTCATGCATGTCCTCAGCCTGACGCTCCCAGAGATCGCTCTCTGAGGAGTGACAACTGTTAGGAATCATCGTGCCTTTTTATTGAAAATGCGATACATGCTAGTAAATGGGAGAGGAGCTACGTGTACTAATTATCAGTTCATAATGTTTTAACAATAGAAACCATTCAGGGTTTGATTAAGGGCAGGTCTATTAATCATCGATACAGTTCAACAATTGTTTGATTGATGAAAGCAGGTTCCTGGTAACTTCAAGCAGTGCAGTTTTAGGAAACAGTTCCAGCAAGCAGAGTTAACTATCAACCGATGTTCAGCAGCAGCCGTCTTATGATTACTAAAAGAAAATCTCAAGCATAGATATTAGTTCTTATGGATTTTCATAAAGAATGATACTTATATAATTCTATAGGGATGATACACTTGTGTAGCCTATGGCACCGCTGTTATGTATTTTGTTAGAACATTAGTTACCATGGGACGAGAGCGTCCTGGGCCAGTTTTGGCCTAGTCCTATTGTACGTGAAAAGATTATTTATATTAAATGTGTCTTGAAGGGCCTTCCAAAGATCAAGAAGAACTTTAGCACATGCTTTACTGTGCCCAATGAAGTGTTGTAATTAACAGTAAGTGGTCAGGGTAAAGGGGAGCGGTTGGGGGGACTTTTCGGGAAATCTTACCACAGACTCAAGATGTATGAGGGAGCTATGTAATTCTTTTATAGTAGTATATCGGGGAGTCAGAGGGGGGTCACTTCCCAGCAAGGCTATCACAGCCCCGGAGCGAATAGCAAGCGGCATTGCCAACATGCTAAGTGACCCAAGCTTGTTCTAAGGTCAGGGGGCGTACAGTAGCGGCCTTGCCAACTTACTGAACCAACCGGAAGCGATGCTCAAAGGTCAAGGGGACTCAAATGGGTCCTGGAGCCCCACCGGGTTGGACTCCTCCAGAGGAGGCTGGAGGAGAAAAGATTGTGGTGTGGTCATCCCCCCAGAGGGTGATTTCTTTTGTTCTGTCTCTCTGTGTCTCTGGTGAGTGCAAGCACCCTATAGCAAAAATCTCTCAGAAAAAAAAAAAAACTAAAACAAAAAACTAAGTTCCTGTGATCTTGGAAAATTGCAACAGTTAAGAAATACCTCACCCTTTTTTAGTCCACAAGATGAATCCTAGACAAGAGTAGTCTTTCACTATACAACTTAGATAATATTTATATGTCTATGGCAAGGCCCACCCTTCCAACTTCCATTGTTTGTCTCAAAAATGATTAGCCAAACCATTTATCTGGCTAAAAGCAAAAGTATCTAAACACATATAAGTGTAAGCCAGTTGACTACTGAGACTTCCTGATTATAGAAATAATCCCACTTGAAAAATCACTCCACCTATATCTTGTCAAATCCTCTCTATGAAAGTCTATGACAAAACTGCCAGTTGAGACACTCTGATCTTTGGGTCTGGGCTTCTAGTCCTATTGCAGGAGCCTGAATTAGATCAATTTTCTTGGTGGTTGTTTTCTGTTTTGTTTTGTTGTGTTTTATTTTGTTTGTTTGTTTATTTGTTTGTTTTTGATGATTTGGTGCCATAATTTGGAACTTGAAGCCCATCTCTGGACTCCCATCTTTTCCATTTCAGTACTGAGGCCTTGCAAGCCTCTTATGATTCTCACTTTGGGCATCCTACAGTGAATCCAATGCCTGATTAACTCTGTGTTGCACACATTGTCCATAGCAACATAGTAAAGATTAGATTTCAATTTTTTTTTTTAGTGTTCTTTTGATATGGTTTTGTTGCCAGCTTTGCTTTAACCTCACTACCTAGATGTATTTTAGTCTACTTCTCAAGTACTTTCAAAATCACCATATATTAAATATTTTGCCACTACAGGAGCAAGTAAGTTCATTACCTCCAGTTGTCAACATTTTACTAAGGATTGTGTCTCTTGCCATCAGTCAATTCCTTCTTCACTGCCAATAAACACACACCCTATCTTTAACCAAAGCCCTCTTCATGGTTCGAGTGTCCCCCCCCCCAAATTCAAGGGTTAAAATTTGATGAACTATTGTGAAAGTTTTAAATGTACAGAAACTTAATTTAACTGTGGAGTTTAAGTAGAATCTTTTAATGGTAGGCTTGGAAAGGGCTATCAAGGTACCCTACCACTACCACCTAAATCCTGGTGGATTTATAAGAAGAGGTAATGAGACCAGAGAGAGACACAGAAACAGACATGCAAGCTCCTGACTTTGGTCATGTTGTATGCAGTAAGAAGACACTTACTCAATGCTGGCACAATGCTCTTGGACTTTTCAGCCTCATAAAATATGAGCTAAATAAATTTTTATTTGCCGAAATTACACATACTCATGTATTTCTATTAATTCTCTTATTAACAATGGAACAGACTAGCACATCATGCCTATCCCCTTTTCTAAACCATTCCTCCTTGTTCTATAGTTTCTCTTGATCCTATTTAGTCCCTAGCCCTCCGCTTTACCCTTTCCTAGCTCCATTAAACTTCACTGGTTCCCAGTTTCCTATCTTAATCCATAATATAGGCCCTTCCCCAACTGAGATAAAACATCAATGACTGGAGTACACAACCGAACAAATACACTTTAAGTCTTAGTCTCGCTCAGATTTGTGTAGTATTAACAAAGACTTTCCAGACCACTGTAAGAATAGGAAAGAATTTAGTAAACAATTTTCAGTGGTCTTCAAGACAGTCTCCGTGACTCCCTGACTTTCTTTATTTTTAAAGAATTATGTATTTTATTTGTTATTATTATTTTGACCTGAGAAAGACACAGAGTGAGAGAGAAAGGGAAAGTGAGAAAGCAAGCCACCAGGTTCAGGACTTGAACTGTGGTTGACCATGTGGGAGTCCAGCACCTATACCACCCTCCGGCCTCTAACTCCCCGACTTTTATCCATGTATACAACTCCTTGTGGGACTTGAATGACAATGGATTATCAAAAAAATCAGAACACCCTTGAGGCTTACATGCAAGCTAAAATGATAGGGAAGACAATGAAGATATGACTCCAATGCCAGTTCTAGATTAAATTAGAATATGCTTGAAAGAACCATTCTAATATTGCTCTTAATGAGTGAGTTGCTTCTCTCATTGGTGTTAGTTTTGTTAAGTTCTTATAAGAAAGATTAGAAATAATGCATATTTGGGGACCAGCAGTTAGCTTAATGGCTATGTCGCTGAACTCCCATGTAGCAGACTGCGGTTTGAGTCCTGGACCCAGTGGCTTAAACTCATGCTGGGTGCATGTGCACGCGTGCCCAAGATCCCGAGAGAGGAGAATGGAGGAGAAGGGATTGCGGTGTGGCCATCCCCCCGAGGAGTGATTTCTCACTTTCTGTCTCTGTCTCTCTCTGTCTTTCTGACGAGCTCATGTGCCCTATAGCACAAACCTCTACAAAAAAAAGAAATAAAGAAGAAATAATGTATATTTAGTCAAATATTTCTGTCTCTGAAAGACAGACACTAGTTCATCACCATTGCAGAAAAAACAAATCAACAAAATGCAATCTGAAGGCTTTATAACTGAAACAACTAGAAGAAAACACATCAGGGCAATCTCCCCACAAAACCCCTTTATGTAGGCACACTTGCTGATATTGTAAGGAAAAGGGACATAATATCTGTCCTTACAATTCAGAAGGTGCAAGTATACAAAAATCCAACTCCCTAATAATTTTACTTTGTAAACGATCCCTCTTGTGCTCATAACTAATTCCCACTGTACAAGGGGAAATGATCTCTTCTATAAATAAACACCTCTACACTTTTCCAGTGATGCAATTCCACACATTCTTCTTATTCTTCTACCACCATCCCTTGGAATGGGCAAATCATGCTGATGGGAGAGCTTGATAGTTGTTCTACCTTAAGACTTGACTTTTTTTGAGACTTCCTTTTTTCTCACTAGGACCTCCCACTAATCATAGCTTTAGTAAGAGGTTAGTAGTGTAACCTCAACACTCTAGTAAATCTGGGAAAATATTTACTTTCCATTTGTAATATCAATAGCCTGTGCCTTCCTCAAGGGACCTAACTCCATACCTAGGCACCTTTGCACTTGCATGGCTTTCATTAACCAGAAGACAGTTATTGCTTCTATCAACCCTCTGGTGGAAACCAAAGGATCTCATGACAACTCTGAAGATAACCATCAAAAAAAGGGAACCTGAGTTCCTAAACTATTATAGTCTTTACCCAGGAAATTAGCAGTCATTTCTCTGTTTCAGTCTATTCTCTGTTGCTTAATATTTGATACCACACTCAGTAGTTTATGAACAATAGAGGTTTATTTACCTAATGGTTTTAGGTAAATAAAAAGTCAAGACGCTACATTGGGTAAGGGTCTCCTTGTTGGTGGGAGCTCTCTGCAGCGTCTTAAGGTGATGCCGAGCATCCCATAGCGAGAGAGCGAGAGTATGTGTGTCACTGTCTGTGTCTCCTTATTAAACCCATGATAGAGGCCAGCTTGTGTTATAGTGGACAAGGCACTGGACTCTCACATAGCCAACCATGGTTTGAGTCCCAGACCTGGCAGATTGAAACTTACACTGGGTGCATGTCCATGGATCCCCAAAAATCCACAGAAGAGAATGGAGAAGAAACTGCAAAATGACCATCCTCCCTAGAGGGTGATTTCTCACTTTCTGTCTCTCATCTCTTTCTGTCTCTTCAGCAAGTGCATATGATCTATAGCAAAAATCTCTCCAAATATGTAAATAAATTCACCATGCATATCTCACTGTGGGGGCTTCATCCTGATGCCTAATTTTTTCTCAAAGACCCCTCTCTCAACATCATAGTGGAATTAAGCTTCCACCTTCTAATCCCTTTGCAAGGTCAATTTCTTAAAGAGAGATTTTTCTATAGAGTGTGCACTCGCCAGAGGGACAGAGAGACACTGGGGGTATGGCAATGCCACAATCCCTTCTCTTCCATTCTCTTCTTAGGATTTTGGGCATGCAGGCACACAGACCTGGAGTGAGTTTTAAACCGCCAGTTTCAGGACTCAAGTAACGGTTGACAACGTGGGAGTCCAACGATATAGTCATTATGCCACCTGCTGGTCCCAAGAGCAACAAATTTTCTACGCGTTTTTTCTTGGGGACACATTAAAGCCCCCAAAACTAAAGAAAATTTGGCTGACAGATGTGTCACGATAGCCACTTCCCAAGCCTACTTTCCCTTGCTCAACATTCTTCAGAGTCAGAAATTCTAGTTAAGAAACTTAAGATATAATAACTTCCAGTACCTCAGGCTGAAAAGCTAATTGGAAGCAGCCTGTCTTGTTTTTTTCAAAGCAGATCATCTTTGGAGACACCCAGGCAGTCTGGATGACTCCTCTCTCTCTCTCATCTGAAATGCAGTCCAGTTTCCATAGTATTAGATATTATGGCACAGAAAATTCTTAAGGTTTCCTTCACAGATACTGGTGAATAGGCTTTAGCAATCATTATAAGCAGATAATCTCAATTTGTCACTTGCCAGAAATATAATCATGCTAAAAATATGATGTCAGGACAAGGACTAGAGCTCTTTGAAGTGAACTGCTGAGTCAAAATTTTCACATTGACAATGTAAGTTTTCTATCTGTGTCTCTCTGTGTGTCATGTGTGTGTATATACACATGTTAGGAATGTTGTATGCTATCACTGAATGGTATTATCAAACTATGTTATAAACTCCTTGAAATAAGATCTATCCTGATTTATTTAGAGATAAACAACCAGTATATAGCTTGTATATTTTTAAAATTCTCCCAAATGAGGGAAATTAAACTTTTTATACTTATACTGTGGGGAAAAAAAGGATTTTTCATACAAACTAATCCAGTGTTTTAAGAATTCAAATTCACATACTTTGAGTCAATCTTTGAAAAGACTCATTTAATGTATTGTTTTGGGCTGACCTTTCAGTGCAGCAGTTAAGCCTTGTGGGAGCTAGATTCAATGTGGCCAATGCAGTTCAAATCCTGGCCTCAGCAGTTTGGAAAGCACACTGGGTATGAGTATGTGTGCACCCAAAATCCTAATGAGATGGAAAGATAGAGGAGGAAAGATGGTGGCATGACTATACTCCATTGAGATTTTTTGCTCTAACTTTCTGGTGAGCATATATTCCTTATCACAACTAAAAATCATTTTTTTAAATAAAAACACTGTTTTCTTTATTATTAATGTTAGCATTTGCTTTTATTCTACTTGGATAAATTTGCCCTAAATTTGTATATGTTTATGAATCAAATAAATTATCATTACGCATAGTAGAGGTCTAAGAAGATGAAAAAAGTAAATTTGTATTTAATCAAATTCAATCATTATTTTGACATTATTTGTAGGAAGCATTGAACTTGAATAATGTCCAAGATATTTAGGTAATTTAAAACCTTAGACTTTTGCAGAATTAAGTTAATTTTTCCTTTTGTGTTTATAGTACAGATAAATTCTATATATGTAGATCTGAAGGAAATGTATGGCTATAAAATTGTAAGATGAAGTTGTATAATCATGAGCTCTGCTGGTCTATTAGAAAATGGTTGTATAGAAAAGATAGTTCATAGTGATCCATCTCACAGGTTTTCTGGGAAATAGAAGCCACTATGGTTAAAAGTCGTAATTAATATATATGAAAGAGACTGTCGTAGGAGCACTAGTGGCAGAGAAGAACAATTTTATGTGCAAGGTATGCAGGAAGTGTTTTTGCTAAGAAAAAAGAGAATGGCTTTGCTATTAAATAAAATGACTCGTTTTCTCAGAATGAGAGGAAAGTGTGCAACAAAACTGAAACAGATATATTAGAAGGTTCATGGTAAGGGAATTTCACTTGTTATTGTCAAAGCTGGCTTAGGTTTTATGGATTTATTTTTAAGATAAAAAGAGTTTTAGTATTAAAAATTAGGACAGAGCTCTAATAATGTAGCAGTAATGTATTGCTCCAGAGAAGCCAGATCCCACATGGCGACCACCGTTTGTCAGCCTGTGACACTCTGGGCATACAAAGGTGCCCAATTCTGATGGGCTGGAAGACTAGAGGAAAGGATTTGTGGACCCTGTGGAAGATGCTCATCTCTCTCTCACTCTCATGTGTGTACATATATGTTTTGTCAGAAAAACAGTCAGGCTAGGCCCTGGCCTGGTGATTAATGAGGCTAGATGAAACTGCCAGATTCAAGTTCTGATTCCAATTAGCTTGAAAAACATGCTATGTGTGTGTGTGTGTGTGTGTGTGTGACTGATGAAAATCCTGAAAGTAGGGAGAAATGGAGGAGAATGGATCTCTGCATGGTCATCCCCATGGGGGACAGGGAGGTGATTTCTCACTTTCGCTCTGTGTTTATCTCTCTTTCTCCAGTGAGTAATCTCTGGCAAATTTACTAGGAGGAGGAGGAGAAGAAAAAGAAGGAGATAAATCTCAGTCTAGCCTAGTAACTCAGTGGTTTAGTGCAGTGCACTGTAAGCTGGATCCTACATGACCACTGTCGTGGGAATCCTGGTCCTGGTAGCGTGAAAAACACACCGAGCTTTGTGTGTGCTCAAAATCCTGATGGGATGGTGAAATGCAGGAAAAGGGATGGCAGTATGACCATTCACCACAAGGAGTGCTCTCTCTCTCTCTCTCTCTCTCTCTCTCTCTTTCTCTCTATCTCTGGAGAGCACATAGGTCCTCAAGCAGTCAAGTTAGAATTTAATTTTGTTTCTATAAAAATGATAAGATTTTTTAAAATTATTACTCTTCAATTAATAAGTTAAAAAAGGTTTTTCTTTGCCCTTTGAGTAACATGGTTAAATGACAAAGACGCTGTATTTTACCAGAATAATTTGCTGCACTGTATGTTGATTTTATCATGATTACTGATTATGTAGGAACACAAAGTCTTCTCACTTTTGATGAAGCAAAGGTCTTTTACAATATCATTACCTCCCATGTTTATTTTCTTAAATCTTAAATTACCATTTTTGTTAATTAGATAGCTAAGTATTGTTACTCACTGATCCATTATTTCAGTTAATAAAGGTTTCAAACTTTCCCACAACTTTTGACATCTTTTGTCCACTCAAATGAAATTCCAAATGATAGATATATTTTGCAACTATACTATCTGGAATTTTCTAGTGTCCCTAGGAAATCACAATTTGTTCTTTGTCCACAAAAGAGGTGCTAAAATAATGGTTTTTAAATTGGGCTGTCAGAAAAGTGATGTCACATATTTGCATAGAAAAAAATGTCATGACTTTTCCGACAACCTAATATATGTTGTGAGTTGCAGAAGACACATTGTCAAAGCAAAAGAGATGTATTGTCTTCCACAAATTGAATCTGTATGGGTAAGATATTAGCATGAGAATTCCAAAAATTATATGCTATGTGTTAAGTTTCTAGGATGTCATCATTGTTCTTGCTATCTATAATTTGTTTCTATATGAGTCTGTTGCTGCTTTGCCTGATTTTATAAAAACCAATATAATATTTTCAGTCATAATTTCAGTAACATTTTTTAAAATATTAAGTTGGTTGCAACTCTATTTAGTTAACTTGAATCCAATATGTGCTAAGACAATGTTTTTCAATTGGTGCTTTATATCACTTTATCTATGAAGTTTTATTAATATACAAATGTTAAAACTTACATCGGCCTTACTGAATCTCTTTATTTCATAATCTTGATATAGTCTTATATACATTCTAACTGTAGGGCTTGGTATATTCACTGTATTATAATTAAATATTTATCAATGGGCACCAGCAAATGGCGTGGTTGTTGAGGTGCTGGATCTCGAATGACTGACCTCAGTTCCAGTCCCAGACCCTGTGACTTGAAAAATTGCTGGGAATGTTGTGTGTGAATGCCCGAAATCTCAAGAGGAGAATGGAGAAAAAGGAATTGTGGTATGGCTATTCTTCCTGGGAAATGCATTGTAAGTTTCCTTGTCCTTCTTTCTCTCTGAGCCATGACCCTATAGCAAATATATATATATATATATATACAGAGAGAGAGAGAGAGAGAGAGAGAGAGGCATATTTGAAGACTTTTTTCTCTGTAAAAGATTGTGTTTATATAATTTCATAAGTTATATCAACATTCACTCATCTTAGAAAATAGGCTTTGTGGGTCAGCCTGTGCCATGCCATGATGGTTAAGGCAACTGGCTGACTGTGCAGGTCAAGTCCCTGATCCAGAGGGTTAGAAAACACCTTGAGGTGCTAGCAGGTGGCGTGGAGGTTAAGGCACTGGACTCCCACATAGCTGACTTCAGTTCCAGTATTGGCCCTGTCAGTTTAAAAATTACACTGGACAGGGACCAGAAGATGGCCCAGTGGTTACATCACTGTACTCTCACATGTCTGACCACAGTTCAAGTCCTGGACCCAGTGACTTGAAAAACATGCCAGGCATGGGGTGTCCAAGACCCTGGGAGGAATATGGAGGAGAAAGGATTGCAGCATGGCCATCTCCTGTGGAGGATGATTTCTCACTTTCCTGATCTCAGTGTCTCTGTCTCTTACTCTAGTGAGTGCACATACCCTAAGGCAAAAACCTCTCAAAAAAAAAAAAAAAAAGAAAGAAAGAAAAATAAACTGGGCGTGTGTGTGTGTGTGTGTGTGCCCAAAATTCCAGGTGGAAAATGGAGGAGAAGATATTGCAGGTTGGCCATCAACCCTGGGAGCTGATTTCTGACTTTCCTGCTCTTTCTCACTCTGGTGAGAACATGTGCCCTATACCAAAAACCTAACAAACAGGAGGGAAACGGAGACACAGCACTGACGGGACGGGGAGGTAGTGGTGTTATCTGTTGAAGATATTTTGATCAACTAGATTGGAAAGAAATGTTCACAAACTGAAATGTTTACTTTGTAAGTTAAATAATGTGATTGAATTATAAAAAATAAAATAAAAAATTAGGAAAAAATTTTAAAAAGAAAAACACAGAACTCTGGTCACGTGTGTGTGTGTGCACCCAAAATACCAAAAGAAGAAATTAAGGAGATGGGATTGTGGAATGACTGTCTCCCATGAGGGTGGTGCTTTCTCACGTACTCTTTCTCTCACTAGAACAAATAGGCATAGCAGACATTTGCAGAACATTCTACCCAACAGCTACTGAATACACATTTTTCTCAACTACAGAGCATGGTTGTTTATAAAGTTACAAAAAACATTTTAACTAAGTTAAGATTGAAATTATGCAAAGCATCTTTTCAGACTACAAGTGTATAGAACTAGAAATCAGAAACAACAGGAATTTTGGAGACTGTACAAGTGGGAATGAAATAAATTAATGGAAATTACACAGCATGGTACCAAATGACCAGAGTCAGGAAGAAATTGAAAGGGAAATTTAAAAATTCCATGAGACAAATGAAATTGGAAACACGTCATACAAAATCTATGGGATACTATAAAAACAATCCCAAGAAGGAATTTTATAGCAATATATACTTATATTAAAAAATAAAAAAGACCTCAAATTAACAAAAATAATACTGTACATCAAGGAGCTAGAAAAATAATAGATAAAACCCAAAATTAGAAGAAGAAAAGAAATATTTAAGATCAGAGAAGTAATAAATGAGAGATTTAAAAATCAATTTAAACGCTAAGTGAAACAGAGTTAGTTTTTTCATTTAAGTTTTTTGAGAATTATTTATTTAATTTTATTCACTATTATGATTCATTACTTTGACCAGAGAGAGAGAAAGAGACAGAGGGATAGTGAGAGTGAGAAAGCAAGTTGCCAGGTCTAGGACTCAAACCGTAGTCAGCCGTATGGGAGTCCAGTTCCCCAAATACCATGCCACCTCCCGGCCCCAAAGTTAGTTCTTTTTAAAACAAAAAAAAAAGATAGACAAATTTGACAAATATTTATCTAGATGAACTAAGAGAAAAAACAAATACATAACAAATAAATTTAAAAAGATTAAGGAGATAACTGATACCACAAAAATACTAAGGAGCATCAGAAACTATTATAAACAATTATGTGCCAACAAACAATAACCTTTAAAAACTGTATAAATTTCTAGACATTCAACCTACCAAAATTAAATTATGTCAAAATAGAAAATCTGAACAGTCAATTAGTGAGTGGGGAAATTGAGTCTGTAACAAAAAGACTTCCATTTAGGGAAAGCCCAGGACCTGATAGCTTCACTGCTGAATTCTACAATTCACTTAATAAAGAATTAACACCAGTTCTCCTCAAATTATTGCAAAATAAATGAAAAAGAAGAAGAAGAAGAACAAAGAATACTTCCAAACTTCTTCTATGGAGTGAACATTACCATGATGCCAAAATGACAAAGACACAACAAAAAACAAAATTTCAATATTCTTGATGAACATAGACTCAAAAATCTTCAACAAAATTCATTGATTAAATACATAAAATATCTAGTTTTAAATTTTAACAAGGAGATAAAAGATCTCTACACTATAAAAAATACAACATTGGTTTAAAAAATTGAGAAAGATACAAATATGGAAAGATATCCTATAATCATGGATTGGAAGAATAAATATTTTATAAATGTCTATACTATCCAAAGCAATCTATAAAGTCGATCCCTATCAAATACCAATGACATTTTTTACAGAAATAGGAAAAAAAATCCAAAATTTTTTATAGAATTATAAAAGACCCCAAAGCTATATTAAGACCCCCAAGCTTAATGTAGCTTTAGCCAAAGCTGTATTAAGTATAAAGGAAAAAAAAAAGACTGAAGCCATCACGTTACTAGACTTAAAAATATTCTACAAAGCTATATTGACTAAAACAGCATGCTTTGGCATCAAAACAGATGAATAGGACAGAGTAAAAGGCACAAAAATAAATTACAAATTAAACTCATTTTCAGCAGAGGTCCCAAGAACACACAGTGGATAAAGAATAGTATTCTGAATAAATTGTGCCAGAAAAACTAAATATCTACATGCAAATGAATGAAATTGTATCCTTACACTAACCATATACCAAAAAATCAACTCAAAATGGATTAGACTTAAACATAAATATGAAAATGATAAAATAATTAGAAGAAAACATAAGCAAAAAAGCTTCATGGCATTGGCACAGGCAATAATTTTTGGATAAATCTTCAAAAGCAGAGGCAACAAAAGCAAGAGACAAATGGGATTAGAGCATCATATAAAGCTTTTGTGCACCAAAGCAATCAATATAACGAAGAGACCACCTCAAAATATTTGCAAGCTATATATCTGTTAAGGGGTTACTATCTAAACTGTATAAAAAGCTCAAATAGGTCAACCACAGTGGTGCAGTAGAATTATTACACTTCTTGTCCCAGCCCGCAGGACAATCGAGCAGGGTGCCTGAGTAAGAGAGCGGAGGTCTGGAACCGGCGCAGCGTCACAACACGGGAGCAACACAGTGTCACAGCTCAAGATGGTATGCAGTCGCTTGTTTATTGAGGGCCAGAGAACATACTTATATACACAGGGATGGAAGCTGATTGGTCGTACAATGAGGGATGCAATTCTACAACCACCAATTGGTTGCTGCGTTAAAGGGTAAAGCCAGGGATCGAGGTAAAAAGGGGGCAGGAATTGTCATGGACCTGACTGAGGACCTGCCTGAATGAGGAAGTCTCAGGGTGAATAGTCTATTCCCAGAACAAGGATACTTTGAAGTCCTTGTATGAAGGTCATGTCAGCCATGTGCATGTGACTTCCTACAACTTCTCAATGCTGAGGACATATGGGAATGCCCTAAGTTTGAATCCACAGATCTCCCTGTGCACAATGGCACTCATGTGTGCCATGCTTCTGACTAGCTAAGGCTGAGGATAGGATCAGAGGATGAAAACTCTATGGGGGTGTGGGGAAACGGATGCCTGTTTCTCTCCATCTCTGCCTTTCTCTCTGTCTCCCTCTTTTATGGAAGAAAGGAAGAAAGATATGTTTAAAAAAAGCAAAGACAAAAACAAAAAAAAACTCAGACAGCTTAGCAAAATAATACCCCCTCAACCCACCAATTTTTAAAATGGGCAAAATACTTGAATGGATATTTCTTAAAAAAGAAAGAAAGAAAGAAAGAAAGAAAGAAAGAGCGAGCAGGTATTTCAGTCTCTTTTCCCAGTGCAGCGGTTACCCCCATCACTTAGTATAATTGCTATAGCAGAGGTATTTATCATTGACAAAAAAAAAAAAAAAACAAATAAACAAACAAAAACTCAATGAGGGTAAAACAAAAGAAGTCTATAAACTGTTAGTCTAGAAAAAGTCCTCCTGCAGTCCAAGGACCAAATTATAGCAGGAAAAGCAGCTAGAATCACCTGGAAGGAAAACTATAATCTCACATAAAATTACCAGTTGTATTTTTCAGTTGTTTTCAGGAAGGAGGTATCAAAACTGCTTACACCAGAAAATGAGGTGAGATGGTGTTCATTGCACCCCAGTGTGAAATTATTCCAGCTGAATGAGTTTGCAGGAGAATATCAGTGGGTTTTTTGTTTGTTTGTTTGGTTTGGTTTGGTTTTTGCTTTTTCTCAAAAGAAATCCAGGCATCAAGGAAGGATCTAAGTTTTACCCACCTAAAGTGAAGCTGTTTTAAAAGGATGATGCTAAAAATGACTCCCACTGGTCTGAAAAACAGCTGATGGCTGCACAATTGTGCTTTGCCCCACTCATGATAGGCCAAATTGAAGTGGATATCATGAGTCACGCTGCACAGGCTGTCTCTGAAACACTGGGGAAATCCTGGTTGCCCCAGAACTGTACTCTGGTTGATATGAAGACTGTATCTGGTGTTGATGTAACCGCTAAAGAAATTGTTCTTGTCGATGTAACTGATAATGACCGATTATCAGGAAATCAAAGTCAACAGAAAGACAAACAGGCTTACTAAGACCTCAAAGAAGTAACTCCTGAAGGGCTCCAGATGATAAAAATTTTTGATTGGTTTGCAGAGAGTAGAGCTGCTTCTGAAATGAAAAAGTCAGTGCAAGATTGTAGTATTGATGGGCTCTACCTCTTGTCTTGGTCACTATGAAAAAAATCAAGAAAGCCTGTAGAAATTTTGGCATTCCCTGTGAGCTCCAGGTAACATCTACCCACAAAGGGCTAGATAAATCTCTGAGGATGAAGACTGAATACGGAAGGGATGGCATTCCTACAGTGTTGGTGGCAGTGGCAGGCAGAAGCAATGGCTTTGGATCAGTGATATCTGGTAACCCAGCACATCCAGGTATCAGCTTCCTCTCCTCACACCAGATTAGACAGGGGTGCTCAGGACATGTGGTCTTCTCTTCGACTACTCAGTGGTCTCAGTTGTTCGACCATACTTTTTCCAGAAGGATCAGCTCAGTTTGCTGCTCAGATATTTGTATTCAACAAAAATCTGGTATGGGTCAAATGGTGAGCAACTATATTGAACAGCTGGATTTCCTTAAAGCATGCTGACAAGAAAATCAGAGAATGTAATTCATAAGGAAGAGCATCATCACATTTTTTAGGGGTGTAAAACCACAAATTACTAGGATAGCTTCAGAAAAAAAAAATCAAGGTGAAGTGATGGTTTTTATTTTTTAATTTTTTTACAGTTATCTTATTGACTTCCTTCCTTCCTTCCTTCCTTCCTTCCTTCCTTCCTTTCTCTCTCTCTCTCTCTCTCTTCCTTCCTTCCTTCCTTCCTTCCTTCCTTCCTTCCTTCCTTCCTTCCCTCCTTCCTTCCTTTCTTTCTGACCAGAGAGGGGTAGTGTGTGAGAGAGAGAGAGGGAAAGTGAGAAAGCAAGCTGTCAGGTCCAGGACTCGAACTGTGGTCAGCTATGTGGGAGTCCAGCACTCTTTACCACTCCACCCGCCAGCCCCAAAATGATGGATTTTAAATAAGTCATAGAAAACATAGTTTACTGCTGTTTAAACTCTAAATTCATGGATTAGTAGAACATTTTAAAGAAGACATACAAATGGTCAATGAGTTTTTGAAAAATGTTCAAAATCATTAATAATAATCAGGAAAGTACAAATCAAGATCACGATAAAATATCATTTCATATCAGTTAGAATAGTTATTATCAAAAAGAAAAAATATAAAAAGTGCTGGCAAGGATGCTGACAATGGGGAATTCTTTACACCATTGGTGTAAATTAGTACAACCATTATGGAAAACAACATGAAAGTTATTCAGAAATTAAAAATAAAACTCCCATGTGATTCAGTGATCCCAATGCTGAGGATAGACCCAAGAAAAGGAAATCAGCATGTCACAGATGTGTCTTCATCCTCATTTACTACAGAACTAGTCACAATAACCAAGATCTCGGTATCCATCAACAGAACAAGTAAACAGATGAATAAAGGGGAATATATATATATATAATATATATATATATGAACACACACAAACACGGACAATTATATATATTATACAATTATTTTATTATAAATAATTAAAATGTATATAAAGAAAAAGTATGTAATTATACATAAATAAAATTACATATATTACACACACATATACACAGAGAAACATCAAATATTCTCACTTATTTTCCCTTATATGTGGAAACATAAAAAAACTAGAAAGATAAAGAACTACCACTTGAGGCTGGAAAGGATAGGGGGTGGGGATAAAGGAGTGTTGATTAATGGAAAGAGAATTTCAGATAGTTTAGAGAAACAATATCAGGACCAGCAGATGGCGTTATGGTTACATCACAGAACTCCCGCGTAGTCACCTGCAGTTCAAGGCCTTGACCAGGAGGCTTAAAACTCACACCGAGTGTGTGTGCATGCATGCCCAAGATCCCAAGAGGAGTCTGGAAGAGAAGGGATTGCCGCATGGCCATCCCTTCTGGGAGGTGATTTCTTGCTTTCTGTCTCTCTGTCTCTCTTGTGAGCGCACATGACATACAGCAAAAACCTCTAAAATATAAAATAAATAAAAAGAGGAAAATATCTAGTGTTATAAAACACAGAAGGGGGGGAACCAGCAATTAGCGTAATGGCTATGTCTCTGGACTCCCACGTAGTTGACTGCGGTTCATGTCCTGGACCCAGTGGCTTAAAACTCATGCTGGGTGCATGTGCGTGTGTGCCCAAGATCCCGAGAGAGAATGGAGGAGAAAGGATTGTGGCGTGACCATCCCCCCTGGGGGGTGATTTCTCGCTTTCTGTCTCTCTGTCTCTGTCTGTCTGGCGAGCGCACGCGCCCTATAGCGAAAACACAGAAGGGAGAATGTGGTTACCAACAACTTACTGTGTATCTCAGAGTATCTAAAAAAGAGAATTTTAAATGTTCCCAACAAAAAAGGATGAAAAATAGTTGAGATAATGGGTATACCAATTACATTAATTTAACCACAACATAGTGTATTAATGTATGGAAAACCCACATTGTGCTCCCACAAATATATACAATTATTATATGCCAATAAATATTTTAAGATTAAATTTATATGCATATTACATACCATGCAATTCCCCTAATGTTAATTGAGGTTATGGCTATAGAAGTAAATAATGTTTAAAGAAAATGGGATAGATATGCACAGTGGAATACTACACATCCATTAAAAGTGAAATTCTCTTATTTGCAACAACATGGATGAACTTGGAGGACATCTTTTTTTTTGTGGAGAGATTTTTTTTTTTTGAGAGAGATTTTCACTATAGGGCGTGTGCACTCACCAGACAGACGGAGAGAGACATAGAGACAGAAAGCCAGAAAGTGAGAAATCATCCCCCAGGGGGGATGGCCACGCCGCAATCCCTTCTTCCCCCATTCTCCTCTCGGGATCTTGGTCACGCACGCACACGCGCCCAGCATGAGTTTTAAGCCACCGGGTCTGGGACGTGAACTGTGGTCGACTACATGGGAATCCAGCGACATAGCCATTACGCTAACTGCTGGTTCTCGTGGAGAGATTTTTTGCTATGGGTGTGTGTGCTCGCCAGGGAGACAGAGAGAAACAAAGAGACAGAAAGGGAGAAATCATCTCTGGGGGGGCAGGGATAGCCATGCTATAATTCCTTCTCCTGTACTCTCCTGGGATTTTGTCATGCACATGCACATACCTGGCATGAGTTTCAAGCCGCCAGGTCCAGGACTTAAACCGTAGTAAAACATGTGGTTATTCAGTGATATAATCATTATGCCATCTGCTGGTTTCTGGAGGACATCATTTCAAGTGAAATGAAACAGGCACAGGAAACCAAATACTGTATGAACTTACTCATGTGTTGGATCTACGCTCGTCCCATAAAGGTTGAGAGTAGGATAGAAGTTACCAGTAGTTGGAGTTGAGGGTGGGAGAGTTTGGTCAGTGGGCACAAAATTAGATAGGAGGAATAAATTCTGGTGTTCTGTATGTTGTTATTACCACAAAGAAATGATAAAAGTTTAAGGTAATTGATATGCGTAATTCCCTGATTTGATCATTGCGAAATGTGTATGTATTAAAACATCACAAGATACCCTATTAATATGCACAATAATGTCTCAAGCAAAAATAACACAAAATCTAAATAAAAAGAAATATTGAATATTAACAAAAAGTCATAAATGTTAATATTTGATAGAAAATTCAAGCATGATGTACTAATTTGAGTAAAATTGATAAAAAGTATAATTTGTAATAAAGGTTAGAAAATCATATTAAAATTATTAGATGGCTATCTTTAAAAACATTTTGCTAGATTTGCATCAGAAAATCTCACTCAAAATTTATATTAACCTATCATTTTTGTTCATAATTTTGGATACTAGATTGAAAAATACAAAAGCTAAAATATTTTGGCTTTATGTTTTTTTAAAAATGATAGAACCAATACAGTACAGTAGTTTATAAGTAGACACAAATGCCATGTTTGAATTATGAAAATGAGTGACTTATAGTGATAATTTCAATACTGAAGATTTCTTCTTCCACATGCTTTCTTCTGGAATTTTTATTAGGTGTCTTTCTTCTTTGGGAAGCAGAATTATAATGACATAAGATTTTGTATGCATCTCTCTACCTGCCCAAACTTCCTATTTCATTTCCAGGGTAAATGATAGTTACAGTTATAATGTTGTCTTCGAAAATGAAAATCAACCTATAAAAATATCCTGGAAGACTCGATTATATTTACCAGCATACAACTGCTGTGCATTTTTCAATATAGAAGAAATAACATGGTAAAACGTGGGAAATAGTACATGCGGAAATAGTGTTTAGAGTGGATATGTCGACCTCATATTAAAAGATGAAAAGTTTAACTACTGTCTAAAATTTACTGGTTGTGATAATTGGTAATAAGTATAGCAAATAGGACCGTAAAAAGGATGAAGAAGGAAGATGAACAAAGTGTCAGTGACATAAATTCTTCAAGTTAGTAGTGATAGACTTTGTTTACAGTCAATAAGTCAATAACTAAATATATAATTATTTAAAATTATTATGATAACCATCAACAGAAAAGCAGAGACAAAACTCATTTCCATCACTGCTGCAGGACCTACTCTCTTATCCAAAGAAAATCTATATCTTTCTGAATACTTTAACAATTTCATAAACATAAACCAATATACCAACACATCCTGGTAAAACTCCAAATGTTCCAGGACAAAGATAAAAGTTACAGTATAAATGTCTATAGAGCAAGAGAAAGGAAAAAAAGAATAAATAAATAAATAAATATATAAAGTTATAAGTCAGGTGGATTAAAAGACTTCATCACCAGTCATAAAGACTAAAAGAAAAAGGAGGAATATATCAATCTAATGATTGAAAAATAAATTCATAGTATGTTATAATTTTGAATTCTGTGATTAAGTGGTATTTTATTAGAAAATATGTTGTTTTTTTCCCCAAAACTACTAGTTTATTAAAGAATAAGAAATAGTTCTGTACTGAAGAATACTTTTTCTAGTCACATAAAAGCAATTATTGAATAATTCAATAATTCACAAGTGAAATTAGGGGAAAAGGGGAAGAGCACTAAAATATTTACAGTATCGAAGAAAAGGAGGAAGGCTGTGAAGCCAGAAGAATTTTAAAATAATACAACAGCATTATGCTAGAACAAGCAGGATGAGAAATATTTGTTCAAAGATTCATGCATATATAACCATAAGAAACAACATCCACAAACAGGAATTATAATTTATTCAGATGTAGCTCTGAGGCTCAGAAGTATTTGCTACTATTTCTCAAAATGCCAGGCTCCACAGTGAACATTAAAAAAATAAAAGTAATTCTTTCAATATGTATTGGTTTAAAAATTCCATTAAAATATATTTGAAATATACAAGACCACAGAGAATTGCCTCAAAAAGGGCACACTTAGCCATATGTACTTTTAATTTGAGGTACATTTTCAACAAAATATATTTTCAACAAAATCCTTCTATCTCCAAACTCTGTTGCACCCTTAATATGTGTATCATGTCCCTCTACACAGTCCACATTTTATTTTTAAAAGACTGTTTTTTTCCCTTTTTTTTTGTTTTTGTTTTTGTTTGTTTGTTTGTTTTTGTTTTCAGGGGATCAGAGGTTGATGGCTCATGACCTGGTGGTTGAGGGAGTTAGATCCCTATGGTCACATGTGGTTTGGATTCCTGCCCCAGTGGATTCATGAGTTGGCATCCTGGTCAGGTCACAGTCCCTTCTCCATTTTTCCATCCCGTCAGGACTTAGAGTGCACTCACTAATACACACAAGCACACTTACTGTTTTTCAAGGCTCCAGGACTGGAATCAAAACCACATGGTTGGCCATCTAAATTCAGGCTCCCTTAACCATGAGACTAAAAGACCAGCCCAAGGCTGTTCTTTTTTTAAACAATTTTTTGGAGAGGTTTTTGCTGTAGGGTGCATGCCCTAGCCAGAAAGACTGAGAGAGATAGACAGAGAGTGAGAAGTCACCCACCTCCCCCCTCAGTGGAGATGGCCATGCCACAATCCCTTCTCCTCCATTCTCTTGGGATCTTGGGCATGCACGCACACATACCCAGCATGAGTTTAAGCCACCTGGTCCAGGACTTGAACCACGGTTGACTACATGAGAGTTCAGCTACGCCTACTGCTGGTCCTAGCTGTTCTTTTTAAAGAGCCCTTTTAGGTTTATGAAAAAAAAAAATCCAGAAAAAAGTACAGAGATTTCCCATATATCCCCTGTCCCTACACATTATAAACATATTGGCACATCATTATCACCCAGAGCCCATATTTTGTATTAGGGCTTATGTTAGGAGTTGTGTATCTGGTAGGCCTGCACAAATGTATAATGGTGTGTACTTACCTTATATTTTCACTGCCTACAAATTCTTTGCATTCTGCCTATTTATCTATCCTTCACTACTGCAAACCCTGGCAACCCCTGATCCTTTTATGGTTTCCATAGTTTTACCTTTTCAGAAGAATGTCAGATAGTTGTAGTCATAATATGTAGCCTTTTCAGATATACTTTTTTCACTTTGTACTATACAATTAAGATTCTTCAATGTGTTTCAAGACTCAACAGCTCATTTATTTATAACACTGAGTCATATTCAGTGTTATTTATCACACTATACCACACTATATTTATCCATTCACCTACTGAAGAATATTTTGGTTACTTCCAAGTTTTGGCAATTATTAAAAAAAAAAAAAAAAAACTGTTACAAATATCTGTGAGTTTTTATAGGGGTATAAGTTTTCAACTCCTCACTAGGGAACATGATTGTTGGGTTATATTTAATAAGAGAATGTTTAGTTTTCTAAGAAACTACCAACTATCTTCCGAAGTAACTATACCATTTTTATTACCATCATCAATGAATGAGGGTTCCTGTCGTTCCACATCTTCATCAGCTTTTAATATTATCAGTATTCTAGATTTTGGATATTTCAATAGATGTGGAGTATTATCTTCTTGTTGTTTGAATTTTCATTTCCCTAATGGTGTATGTGAGCCATCTTTTCATACGCTTACTTGTCATCTGTGTATTTTTTTGATGAGATATCTGTTAAGATTTTTTGTCCAAATATATATTTATTTTGCTAGAGGGTGCATGTGCTCTCCAGAGAAAGAGAGGGGGAGTATAAAGCACCCCTCATGGGGAATAGTCACAGCACAATCTCTTCTCCTCCATCACTCTCTTTCAGGATTTTGGGCACATACAAACATGCACCGTGTGTTTCTGCAACAGTGGCGTCTAGAACTTGAGCAGTGCCTCCAGTCATGTGAGATCCAGCTGCTTTAACCATCAGGCTACCGAGTCAACCCTGGTCCATTTTTTAATCAGACCATTTTCTTTATTAAGTTTTAAAAGTTCTTTGTATATTTCATTATAATAGGTATTTAGCAGTAGGCCTTTAGCAGTTGTATCTTTTACAAATATTTTCTCCTACTGTAGCTTGTCTTCTCATCCTCTTGATATTACGTTTTTCAAATTTTAATAAAATCTAACATATCAACTATTTCATTTGTTTATCATGTCTTTGGTGTTTCATCTATAAAATCTTTGCCGTGTCCAAAGATTTTCTTCAATGTTTTAAGTGTTTTATAGTTTTTCATTTTACATTAGGCTTATAAATAGTTTTTAGTTAATTTTTGACAGAGGCAAAGGTTGTGTCTAGATTCTCTTTTATTTTCTTTTGTTTAGTTTTGTCAGAGTGTGCATGTGCTTGCCAGAAGCAGACAAAGGGATAGAGAGAGTAAAGGTGTGAATTTTTCTGTTGATCCTTTAGATTCTCTACTTACATGATCATGTCATTAATTTTTTAAAAAAAATAGTTTTATTTCTTCTTTCCCGATTGGTGTACATTTAATTTCTTTTCACTGTCTTGTTACATTAGCTAGCACTGGTGGTATGACGTTGAAAAGAAGTGGTCAGGGAGATAACCCTTACCTTGTTCTTACCTTAGTGAGAAATCTTTAAATGTCTTACTATTGGGGCCAGCAGGTGGCGTGGTGGTTAAGGGAGGTGGATGCAGAGTCTTGGATCTGGTGGCTTGCTTTTTTACTTTTCTCTTTTCTCTCGCTCTTTCCTTCTCTAGTCAAATTAATATAAATAAATAAGGTTAAATAAAATAACTCTTCAAATAAAATCAATTAAAAGAACTTCTCACTATTAAGTACAATACTAACTGTAGGGATTTTTGTGCATTTTCTTTTTCAAGGTGAGAAAGTGTTCCTATATTTTTAGTTAACTGAGTGTTTTTATCATATATGGCTATTGGATTTGTCAAAAGATTTTATGTATATATTAATATGACCACATGATTTCTTTTTTCTTTAGCTTGTTGATGTGTTGGATTATATTAATAGATTTTCAAATCATAAATCAGATTTGCATAAGTAAAATAAAACTCACTGGAAATGGTATCTAATTTCTTCTATGCATTTTAGACTCGATTAACTAATATTTCATTGATAATTTTTCATGAGAACTCTGTGTTTATGAGGGGCTATCTCTTTGTTTCTTTGTGATATCTTTGTCCAGTTTTGTTTTAGGTAATTCTAGCCTCGTGGAATGAATTAGAATATATTCTCTGTGATTCCATATTCTGAAAGAGATTGCAAAACATTTGGTATAATTTCTTCCTTAAGTGTTTGTTAGAATTTACAAAGGATGGGAACCAGCAGTTAGCATAATGGCTATGTCGCTGGACTCCCACGTAGTCAACCGCAGTTTGCGTCCCAGACCCGGTGGCTTAAATCTCACGCCGGGCGCGTGTGCGTGCATGCCCAAGATCCCGAGAGGAGAATGGAGGAGAAGGGATTGCGGCATGACCATCCCTCCTGGGGGGTGATTTCTCGCTTTCTGTCTCTATGTCTCTCTCTGTCTGGCGAGTGCACGTGCCCTGTGGCAAAAATACAAAAAAAAGAAAAAAAAAAAGAATTTACAAAGGATTCTCTCTGAATTAGGAGGTGCTTTTTAAAAATAAGCTTATTGATTGATTGTTTAATTTATTTAAAGGTTTTAAATCTATTCAGATTGTCTATTTCTTCTTGCATGAGGTTTGTCAGAATGTGTATTTCAAAAAAAATGGTGCATTTCATCTAGTTTATCAAATTTGTGTTCATAGAGTTGTTCATAGTAAACCATTTTTATCCTTTCAATGTCCATAGGTTGTGTAATAAAATTCCCTTTTTCATTTCTGATATCAATCACTTGTGTCTTCTCTCTTTAGTTTTGTTAGTTAATCTTGCTGGCGGCTTATTGATTTTTTTAATTTCTATAATTTTTTTATTCATTTCCTGTCTTTAATTTTATTGATTTGTCTTGTTTATTGTTTAGTTTTCTTCTGCATTCTTAAACCTAGTTTGCTTTTCTTTTTCTTGTTCCTATAATAGAAACTACTGTTATTGATTTCAGATCTTTATTCTTTCTAATATACTTTCAAGTCTATAAATTTTCCTCTAAAAACACTGTTTTGTTGTAACTCAAAAATTTTGATAAATCCTATTTTTATTTTTATTTAGTTCAAAAATATCTTGTAGTTTACATTGAGAGTTCTTTGACTCATGTGTTATTTAGAAGTGTTGTTTAATAGCCATGTATTTTGGAATTTTCCAGTTATCTTATTGATTTCTGTTCTATTTCATTATATTCTGAACACAGTCTGCTCTTATAACCTATTTAAGGAATAATGTTAAAACTTAAAACAATGTTGTTATTTCTACATTTTACAAGATGACCTATATATTATTCTTTTATTTATGTTAACTACCTTTACACTATTGCAGCTAACACATTAAGTAACAATACATTACACAGCTGAACTTCAGATTTTTCTAAGAGTGAAAATATGTAATACTTAATGCAGAGAAGAGAAAAAAAATTACATAAAACAAAAGTTTTATGTTTTTGTTTTCTTGTTTCATGGAGTGTGAGCATGTGTGTCTATTGCACAGTGTCAACCTAAGAAATCTCTTTTCAACAGAAATAAATGTCACTATAACATGTCACCTCTGGTATTTTTCTCTTTACTTGCCTTCTTTCTAGAGTAGACAAAGAGGAGAACATTTGTTCCCAGGAGATCACAGTATGCTATTTAGAGATGAAAGTATTACTGCCATTGGACTAGAGACTGTCAGATATACACCGAGGCTTGTTTCCGCCTCTCTTTGGGCATGCAGCTGGACTGTATTTCTCATACGCCCTGTAGATAGTGAACTCTGAGCTATAATTAAAGTAATAATACCATAGAGTAGTTTTATTTTTTTTCATCCCACTTCCTTACCCATACTATAAAACTCACCTTGGTGTCCTTCAACTTTTATTTCCCCCTTATATGACAAGGAGATTATAGAGCCTCAGAGATAAAGAGCCAAGTTTTCTGAATAAGCACTTAGAAAAAATAACTATTCCATCTGAACTGCCACCTAGAACCATTACCTGAGAAAATTATGAATTCAGATTGTGTTTAATCACAAAAACATTGGAGTCTTTTGATTAATGAAGTTTAGGCTCCTAACCAATACAATAAGTATACTTGGTCACAGAGAGTTGTACAAACATTAATGAAATATTGTATTAAAGTATTAAGTATTAACTATCTTAACGTATTAAGATAGTTATTTTTAAATATGTGTGTAGTAATATAGTGCTTATACTTTAGCTTAGAAAAAATAGTTTGTGGTAACCAGCAGTTATCTTAATGGCTATGTCGCTGGACTCCCACATAGTCAACCGCAGTTCGTGTCCCAGACCCGGTGGCTTAAAACTCACGCCGGGCGCGTGTGCATGCGTGCCCAAGATCCCAAGAGGAGAATGGAGGAGAAGGGATTGCGGCGTGACCATCCCTTCTGGGGGGTGATTTCTCGCTTTCTGTCTCTATGTCTCTATGTCTGTCTGGCGAGCGCACAAACCCATATTATAAATAATTTGGGCCAACTTTCCCACTTTTAATGGCTAGATATACAGGAAATGTCTGTTCCTTTTTTTTTTTTTTCTTTGTCTTCATTCACTAGTGAGTAACAGGGAACTAACAAGTACAGGGAGCCATCCATTGTGGTGCAGTGATAGTGTACCGCTCCTCTATGCTAAATCCATATGGAAGACTGGGAGTCAGCCTGTACATGCTGGGTATGCACATACCTGCTCCTGATGCTGGCTACTTGGGAAGGCTTGGGGAGGATCTCAGTATGAGACCCTGTTGAGATCGCCTGTCACTCTCTCTCTTTTATGGGAGAAAAATTTTAAAGTATGGGAATACATTCTAAATCATTAGAAATCAAAAATACATAATGTAGACATTTTTAACTACTTTTTGCTTAGAACCACTGGTAATTAAGAAGAGGAAGTCAATAAGTGAAAAAGTTGAACACAATTTTTAGCAGTGTAATGAGTAAAGGAAACAAACAAACAAACAAAAGAATTCAGAAGCTGGAAAGGAAAGGAAAATTTAAAACCCCTTATGATTTGTCTAGAAAGCCCAAAGAACTAATTTCAACAGGTAAGAGTGACTCAGAAATATTCAGGCACATTCAAAAAATACATTAGCTTTAAATAATTTAAGAACTTATGAACAGATAAAGGTTATCTGGAGTTGCTAATCCCACTGACACCTAGCAAAAGTAAATGAAAATTCTCTTTAGAGGGATGTAAAATAGTATTAGTGCTTGGATATTTCTATACCTTTTATATATGATATTCAACACTGCTTTACCTATTTCCTGAAAAGAAATAAGACACCTTATTAATACAAAGTAAAAATGTAACTAATAATAAAAACATGGTTAGAAGATATCCAGGTACTGTATCCAGATAATGTAATTATCCATATAATATTTAACATGTTTGAGAAAAAGACATGATAAAAAAATTTGGCAAATAACAGAAAATATGAAAATCACTAAAATAAATGTGTTAGCAAGAGAATAGACTAAGTTGAAAAGAGAATAATGAGCCGGAAGACTGGTTTGAAGAAAATATCCAGAATGGATCTACATAATAAAAGTGGATAGAAAATATAGACTATAGAACAATACAGAGATATACAATAATGTGATCTTAACTGGATAATTAAAAGTAAAATATAATGAGACCAAAGCAATATTTGAATAAATAAAGTCTAAGAATCTGTCAAAACTGATGAAAGATATCTATATTCAGGTTTAATAATTCAAATAATAATGAAAGAAAAAAAAAACAAAGATATATTTATCATGGTTAAACTATTAAATAAAGCCATAAAAGATCATCGAAGACAGTCAGGAAGTTGAAAGACCAGGATAGAAATATTAACTGAAGTGAGCTAATGCTTTTTTCCTGCACCTAGCTGTAACTAGTTTTAAGAACAGGTTGAGCAACCAGAGTTGTTGAGTTCAGAGCTTTTGGTAGACTGACAGTTAGGGAGAAAAAGTTAAAGTTCAGGAATGCTGATGCAGTCAAAACTTAAGGGGGCAGAATAATGTACAAAAAAGAACTATAGAGAATTGAGGCCTACATCTATCTTGTTCTTCTCTACCTTACCTCCCCCTGCAAAACTTAGGAAGGATTTTTCTCTTTTCTTAGACAGTATATGAACCTTTTAGGATGTAAAATATATCATCTGTGAATCAATGAAACTAAGAATAGCCTTCAATAATCCCTTTGCTGGTAAGGATATAAATATTAGAGTTAAAGTACCACCAGGTTATTACTGGAGATCTCATATGGGATATCTGCTAGTAGGATGGGCAAACAAAAATGATATTATCTAAGAAAATTAAATGTAACTTTAATTATTACTGTCCCTAGTTGGAACAATATTAATTAATAATTCCTTTAGATTAATATATAGTCTAAGGTAGGGACCAGTAGTTGGTTAAGTCTATGTCGCTGGACTCCCATGTAGTTGACTGCTATTCGAGTCCTGGACTTGGTGGCTTAAACTCACACCGGACACATGTGCATACATGCCCAAGATCCTGGGAGGAGAATGGAGGAGAAGGCATTGCAGTGAGGCCATCCCCTCTGGAGGGTGATTTCTTGCATTCTGTCTCTCGGTCTCTCTCTGTCTTTCTGGCGAGCATATGCGCCCTATAGCAAAATCCTCTCCAAATATATATAGTCTACTTATATTAGATATATAGTCTATATATATAGTCTAACTACTATAGTCTAGCTACTATACACACACACAAACACACATATAAATATAGTCTAATGTAGTTAGACTATATATAAACTCTCATAGGAAAATAATATCAACCAATTCCTCTAAAATACAACATACCAGGAAAAACTGTTTTTTTTTTTGGGGGGGGGGGGGAGGTTTTTTTCGCCATAGGGTACGTGTGCCAGACAGACAGAGAGAGACACAGAGACAGAAAGCGAGAAATCACCCCCCAGGGGGATGGTCACGCCACAATCCCCTCTCCTCCATTCTCCTCTTGGGATCTTGGGCACGCACGCACACGTGCCCGGTGTGAGTTCCAAGCCACTGGGTCTGGGACACGAACCGTGGTCGACTACGTGGGAATCCAGTGACATAGCCATTACGCTAACTGCTGGTTCCCAGTAAAAACTTTCTTATTGTGAAAGTTATGCTGTTCAAAAGTGTAACCACTAGTCATACATAGTTACTGAATACTTAAAAGGTAGCTACTGTAATTTCAAAATTTTGTTGTTAATTTTATTTAGTTTCACTTATTTTAAATTTTAATTTAGGTAGTCATGTGTAGATAGAGGAGACTATATAAGACAGTGCATTTTGGGAGCCAGCAGTTAGCATGATAGCTATGTCGCTGGACTCCCACATAGTTGACTGCAGTTCATGTCCTGGACCTGATGGCTTAAAACTCACGCCGGGCACGTGTGCGTGCGTGCCCAAGATCCCAAGAGGAGAATGGAGGAGTAGGGATTGCAGCGTAGCCATCCCCCCTGGGGGGTGATTTGTTGCTTTCTGTCTCTATGTCTGTCTGTCTGGCAAGAGCACACTATAGCGAAAACCTCTCCAAAAAAAAAAGACAGTGCATTTTTTCTTAAATGGTGCCCAATATTCAGTCAAAGATTATCAAGTGTAACAAGATACATGAAAAAAAATAGTAAAATGGAAAAATACAGCAAGAAACAAACCACCAGATAATACAGGTCCTCTGGTTTCAGATCCACGTACACTTGATTTACTAAAGAAGCTATCTAGAGAGAAACAGAGGCAGGACAGAAGAGAGGAAGGAGCCACGAAAAGGCATAATTTCAATGAAACCCCCATATCCTGACTTCCACAGGAAGCTATGCCATGCAAACTGCACCAAAGAATTTGTCCTACCTCAAAGAAGAACTATACTTTCATATTCCTTTACCAATCTGTCATTCCTGCAGACTGCTGTAAAGGGACATTTCTTGGGTAATTCTGGCTCTCCCCATGTCTGAGTAGTCATCTGAAGAAGTGACAGTGTAAATGATAAAAAGAACTGAAGCACAGGGAAGAGGGAAGATGGGAACACAAAACAAATCACTGGTCTCCAAGCACTGACAGCATCCTGTACATCAGGCATGGATCCTTACACCAACAGCAACATCTAAAGTAATAGTTCTCTGGGTGAATACTCAGGCAAGCAGCAATAGCAACCTCTGGGAACTTGTCAGAAATGAAAATTCTCAGCTCTATCTTCTCCATGTTATCTCTTTTCACATACTACTATTTTAGTTTTTAGAAGTCTATGAGAGGGAATTCCATTGTCTGAAATCAAGGATTTTTCTTAATTATTCTTTCAATCATTATGTCTCCTTATGTGCCATTTAATTTTTATTTCAATGCTTACATTTTTGATATCATGCTATTTATTTTGGTCTTCTTATGTATCACTGAGGATTTCTCATCTGTAAATGAGCCACTGTATGTAATTCAAGTAGATATTTGAAGCTTCAACTACAGTTAGAAGGCCCGGAACCTAGAATTTGGGAGCTTATATCCGTTTCTCAGAAAGCTAGGAAAGTGCAAGGATCTTGAAAGAGAAAGCAGAGATGATGACAGCTTTGGGGAATTGCAGTGCGTGGTTCGTGGGGAGATGTCTGAACAGCCCTCGAAAAATCCCACATCTGTCATCTACAAATGCCACATGCCTGTTTTAAGCTTTCACCAAAGAATAAGTTATTTTTCTTATTCTTTCCATCTCATATAAGTTCTTCTCATTAGCTAACTCTAAGTGAAACCCTGCTGACAGGAGAGCCCGGAAATGTAATTTCTAGTCTTTCAAATTTTTGACAGAGAGGGAATTTTAGAATGGCAGAGTGAGAAACCACGTATCAGATAGAATACATGGATATCTCTTCTGATTATAGTCTCTCTCTCTCTCTCTTTTTCCCCCACTATTTGCCTAATAGTTCTTTTTCCCTTCTCTAACTTAGCTGTGGGATTGAAATTAATAAATGTAGTATCGTGAAGTTGCTTCTAACAAATACAAGCTTTGATTCAGGACTCTGAAGGAAATAGTACCATGTTTAGAAATGAAGATTTTTGAGAAAATTTTCCTGCTTTGCAGTTCTTAGTCATGTCACAGAGGACAGGTGTCTTACTCGCTTCAGTGTGCTGCCTTGCACATAGATACATCTTAATAAATGTTATAGTTACAGCTATCATCATCATCAATTTCCAGGTTTCCTACTCTGAAAGATGGAATCTGATTCAATAGTCAGTCCAGCCTATTTAGTTCAAATGACTCTATTTAACAGTACATGATTTTTTTTCTTAAGTCAGAACTTCATGAAAATAACAAAGAGATTTGCTGGAATAACTGATCCCATACTCTCTAAGAAGAGCTATAAATATTTTACCTTACGTGCTGTTGGTCTTTAGATAAAATAAAATACTGTTTCTTTCTGCAGTGTTACATTTCTCCCTCACTCTTACAGTGATAAGTCAGTAAAATTTATTTCTCTTCACTTCCAAGAAGGGACCCTGTTATAGTCCATCAAGTCAAGGGCATTTTACAAGGCAGGG
>NW_006159787.1:4751680-4767843 GCF_000334495.1 Tupaia belangeri chinensis
CTGCTATTCCAAATCATCTAAATGCCAGAGGATAGAACAGTTCGTTTGCATGAAGCTAGACTTTCTTTTTTTTAAAATAAAATTAGAAATCTCTCAAACCCTTCCATACCAAAATGTCTCTTTCCTACAAAGCATAAGGGGCAAGTAGAATTTTCTCCATCAAATTTTATTTGTCATCCTTTGTAAAACATAACAATCAGTTAAGAATTCAGAAAAAATAAAGTAAGCATTCATGTCTTCCTTAGTTTCTTTTGAACCTGAGTTAAAGGAATTGTTTTCATGATTCCTTTTGTCTTATTGGCTCTTCTAATAAGAGCTTAGGAGCTAAGATTTAGTAAAAAGAAACATATACATTACAAATTATGGTCTATCTTTATAGATCCATTTTAGGACCTATAAGGTAGAGTTCACACATTGAAAAGGTTAAAGTATTTCTAATCCTTTTTCACCAAATAACAACTGTATTAAGTTTTCCAAGAGCCGTTGTAACACAGTTCCACAACTGGATGGTTTAAATAATTGCAACTTGTCTCACAGTTCTGAAGGCAAGAGTTGGGAATAAAAGTCCAGTAGGGTTGATTTCCTTCCAGGGCTGGGAGGGAAAATCTGTTCCAAATGTCTCTTCCAGCCCCCAGTTTTTGCTGTCAATCTTGGATGTTTTCCTATTTGTGGATGCATCCCCTGATCTCCTTCTAACTACTGGCATGACATTACCCCTGTATGTGCTGGTCTCTGTGTCCAAGTTTCCCATTTCATAAGGACCCATCATAGTGAACTAGGGCCTATCTTAATTATCTGCTTTTAATTTGATCATCTGCAAAGACCAAAGGTTTAGCCTAGAATTAAAAAAAACAAAACAAAACAAAAACAAAAATAACTTGCCAGAGGGCATGTGCAGACAGAGAAAAAGACAGAGAAAATGAGAATGCATCCCTCCTATGGACATGGTCATGCCACAGCTCCTTCTCCTATTTTTCCCTTCTTTCAGGACCTTGGACACACACACACACATGCTTGGCATGTTTTTCAAGCCAGTGTGTCCAGAAACTGTGCAATTGGCCATGTGGAATCCACCCACCTTAACTATCAGTCCTTGGGCTAGCCCAGGAGAGATGTCTGACTGAATATTATTCCACTTCCCTTATTTTAGTTTTATCCATTTGTATGTAATACAATCCACACAAAAATGAACTATCCAGTTTAATTTCAAGATAAATAATAATAATAATAATAATAAATAATAAAATAAAATAATAAAAGTGACTCTAAAGAGGTAAAATACAACCACAATACATAATTATTTAATCATATTAGATAAATAAGTAGCTTTGTACATAAAAGGAAGGTCTATCACCTCACTGTAGCTAAAAATGAAGAGTCATGTCTTCTTCAAGTTCTGCATATGAAAAACAGCTGACATTTCCCTGGTATAGAAAAACTGACTACAAATGAACATAAAATTGTCACTGAAATGAAAACAAAAGTCAAGAGAGGGGATCTATAAAAAGGAAAATTGGGGCCAGCAAATGGCATAGAGATTACATTGCTATACTCCCACATGACCAACGGCAGTTCAAGTCCCAGACCTGGTGTCTTGAAACTCTTGCCAGGCACGTGTGTGTGCTTGCCCAAGATCCCAGAAAGAGAATGGAGGAGAAGGGATTGTGGCATGGTCTTCCACATAAGGAGGTGGTTTTTCACTTTCCTTCTCTTTATCTGTCTTTGTCTCTCTCTCTGGTGAGCCTGAAAAAAAATAAAGGAAAAGTAATTCCAAAAGTGGAGATAATGAAATATCCTATAAAATATAAGAAAACAAGCAGTGATTATATGTAAAAAGATGGAAGAAGACATTGAAACCATAATAAAACAATATACATAAAGACATGACCCTGGAGACAGACTGCTAAAGTTTAATTCCCAGTTCCATCATTTGTGTGATATTAGGTACTTTACTTACCTACTAAGTTTTTCTATTTTTTCATCTGCAAAGTAGGGATAATTATAGTATTTACCTCATTAGATTGTTGTCAACACATACCAAAGATCTGATAAAATACAGTTCTTAATTTCTGCAAATAAAGGAATAAATTTGGAAGTGAATAACAAGAATATGGCCAAAAATACAAACTGTGTTTAGATTTTTTAAATGCAGGCCATTATATATAATCTGTATGCAAAAGAACAATTATAGAAATTAACAATTATTTTTAAGATTGGAAAAAATTAAAATATATTTAAATTTGACGGATACAACAATATTGATAGCTATACAAAATTTATAGTTTTAAGCTTTTGGGAAATAAGAGATTGAAAAATAATGAGCTTGGCTTCCTAGAAGTTGAAACATGACTAACAAAATAAGCCCAAACAAAGTGGATAGGAGGAAGTAATGAAGTTGAAAGTAGAAAATTGCAAAATGGAGACTTGTCAAAATCAAAGAACAGTAGAAGAGGATTGCAGAAAACAAAGAACAGTAGAAAACATCAAGAGGATCCAAAGCTGGACCTTTAAAAGAAAAAGAAAGGTGGCACAAATTACCAGTGTGAGACTTAAAAAGAGGACTTCACTAAAAAGAGATAAAGAATGTTAAAAATTTTCTAACAAAATATATAAACAAAAACGAATTTAAAAAGAAAACTTAATGTAGTTTTTATTGTTTACAAATTTAAAGCCTTTATTCAAAAATCAAAGTAGAAATACCATTTAGTGAGATTCAATTAACTAAACAAGCTTCAAGGAGAAAAAAAAATTAAATGAAGAAAAAGGAAAAAAAAGAGAAAGAAAATCCTTTTTAATACAACTTCCAGAAGCAGTTTAAATACATATTACAAAAATAATAATCTTGGGACCAGCAGTTAGCATAATGGCTATGTCACTGGACTCTTACGTAGTCGACCGCAGTTCAAGTCCTGGACCCAGTGGCTTAAACTCACGCCGGGCGCGTGTGCGTGCTTGCCCAAGATCCCAAGAGGAGAATGGAGGAGAAGGGATTGCGCCGTGGCCATCCCCCCGGGAGTAATTTCTCGCTTTCTGTCTCTCTGTCTCTCTCTGTCTGTCTGGCGAGTGCACGTGCCCTATAGCAAAAACCTCTCCAAAAAAAGAAAAAAATAATAATAATCTTATTCAGGGAAAAAACAATCAAGGATGGAACAAGAGAAGAAAACTGTATTCAAGGTCATGTTTAAATAGAGAAATAAAAGAAAAATCACAGAAACAATATAAAAGACACTACCAAGCAATATATTAAAAATACACTCTGGGGGCCAGCAGGTGATATGGTAAGGGGGCTCTGGACTCCCACATGGCTGACTGGGGTTTGAGTCCTTGACATGGCAGCTTGCTTTCTCACTTTCTCTCTCTCTGTGTCCTCCTGGTGAGTGCACATGCCTATAGCAAATTTAATAATAATAATAATAATAATAATAATACATAAAAATGTGTAAATAATTTTTTGAGAGGCTTTTGCTATAGGGTTCATGCGCTTGCCATAAAGACAGAGAGAGACAGAAAGCGAGAAATCATCCCCCAGGGGGGATGGCCATGCCACAGTCTCTCCTTTTCCATTCTCCTCTCGGGATCTTGGGCTTGCATGCACACGTGCCCGACGTGAGTTTAAGCCACAAGGTCTGGGACTTCATGGTTGACTATATGGGAGTCCAGCGATGTAGCCATTACGCCATCTGCTGGCCTCAGAATTATGTAAATAAATTATCAAATACATTCTAATATATTATGTGGGTATTCAAAGAATTCGAAGATGGTTTAATATTAGCACGCTCTCTAATTTACCACATTAACATTTAAAGAAGCTATCATATGTAACATTTTGTTTTAATACAAAAAGCACATTTGATATAATTAACATAACCTTATGATAAACCTGTATGTATACACCAGTTATTCTCTCCCTCATTTGCAATCATTCTGTTGACTGAAAAAAAGGGAGTATGGTGTGTAGCATTTAAATACCAGACCTCTGAAAGCAGTCATATTTCAGTTTGCATTCTCACCAATGTACCAAATACTGACTTTCTTTAAATATCAATAATGTGGCCATTTTCATTGGGTTGTTGAAAGGATCAAATGATTAATTCACATACATTGTTTAAAACAGCACCTGAAAGAACCAGCAGTTGGCGTAATGTCTATGTCGCTGGACTCCCACGTAGTCGACCGTGGTTCGCATCCCGAACCTGGTGGCTTAAAACTCACGCCGCGTGCATGTGCGTGCATGCCCAAGATCCTGAGAGGAGAAAGGAGGAGAAGGGATTGTGGCGTGACCATCCCCCCTGGGGGGGTGATTTCTTGCTTTCTGTCTCTATGTCTCTCTCTGTCTGTCTGGCGAGCGCACGCGCCCTGTAGCAAAAACCTCCCCCCCAAAAAACAATAAAACAGTACCTGAAAGAGAACAAGACCTCATTTATTTATTCAGCAAATGCTTTTAAACTTCAGTTGCATTTCTCACACTGTCAGAAGTGCTAAATATATAGTGATAAAGAGAAAAAGCAAGAGAAAAGCCTATGCTTTCATGGAGTTTTCATTCTGTGCAGAAAACATTAAGTATGTTTTTAATGTTATTATGTTTATTTTATTATGTTTAATATATAATAGTAAATGTAATGTAATATCTTATAATAAATACACATTTGTTATGTATACATATAATTAAATCAGATGATGACAGAGTTCATTAAAAACTGAAAACATAAACCAATAGAGAAGATGAGTGATTACTTCAGTGTAGTCATTGGCCATATCTTTGTGAAGGTGACACTCTTGCAAACACCTAAATAAATGACAGAGAGGGTCAAGCAGATCCCTGTGGGCACATCATTAGATCATTAGAGACAAACTAAAGCAAAAGTACAAACACTTGATGGTGTTATTTCTGGAAGCCATTGCACAATAGCATGAGCTGAGTGATCAAGATGGAGGATGACAACAGTGAGATCGCAGAGGTACAATCAACCAAAGTAGATAGCATGTTTTCTTTGTTTTTGTTTAAAATTTAGGTTCCTTGGCCCATTCCTTCTATCCAATGACTTTCTTGATTCATCAGTTATGGTGTGTGTGTGTGTGTGTGTGTGTGTGTGTGTGTGTATGTGTGTGTGCGTATCACTTTTAACATTCCCTCCAAGTGATTTGGGGAATTAAGGAACATTGGGAAAAGAAAACATTAATATATTGAATAATCCCACTAAATATAGTTCTTCTTTCAAATAATTTGACTCCTACATTTTCTTCAAGACCCATTTAAAATCTTATATATTCATAGCACAGATTCCAATATACTAATTATTTTGTTTTTACGATGTTTTTATTCAGTATCACTGTACATTGTATTCCTGGGTTTCTAGTAGATTTCAGAGTTCTCCCCAGGTAGCAACCCATTTCTGTTTCCTTCAGTTTTGTGCTCACCACATTATTGTACTTGCTTAATGCTTGCTGTCATGATTCCGTTTGGAGATGCAAAGCGAGTACATTTACAGCAGTTTACCATGAGGTTTTGAAAACCAAAGAGGCTCAGTTCTAAGAGCAATTCATAAAGATGTGCCGTAATCTGGGTGACAATTCAGAACATAAAAATCCTCTGATGGACATACACAGAATTTCCATGCAATGCCCTCGAAGTACTGTACCCAGTTCACCTCTCTGCTCTAGCTGAGTGATGTTTTGCTGCCAATAGACACTTTATTATTTATCTCAAGGTAATAGAAATACATTCCTCTCTCTCTTCTGCAGTGATGTCCAGATAGTCAAAGCACAATTGCAACATTCGCTTCTTCTCCTAGAGGTGTAATTTAAATTCTGAGTTACTCAGAATGAGAAATTAGAATGCCTTTTGCTTCATTTATAAAACCTGACAGCTTAATTCCAAATGCTCTGGACATTTAATTAATGAGAAGGGAATCAGCCCTTCAACATTAAAAAGAAAATCTATAATTTGACCTCTTCTATGAGCAGAGTGAAATGTCAAATTATTTTAGGCCTACAGACAGGATTTTTCATAACTTTCATGATGTAAATGTTTCATAATAATGTCAAAACTTCTGCTCTATTAAACCAGCATGCAACAGATCCAATACAAATTGCCTATGACACTAAATTGTATTGATGTCTCACCACAGAAGTAAACTTGGCTGTGGAAAGTGGGCCGTGCCCTATCAGCAACAAAAGAAAGATCTTTGGGAAATGGAGTGACCAAGCTACTTACCTCTCTTTGAATTGCTTGCTTGTAGCAATAGTTCTGAAGGTGGACTTTCTTAACCTTCAGTAACAGGGAGAGAAGGATCTAAATTAGAACTGACAGTCTGGCTCTGTATGGTAATTCTCTATTTGTTCCAGCTTCTCTTTGTTTTCAGCTGTCAGGTATATATAGTGTATTCATTAAGGGTACTACAAGCTGCCAATTCTGTACCATCAAAAGCCTAGTCAGGACAGCAAATGAAAAAAGGAAATGTTTTTAAGTTTATTTGGAATTAGTTCAACGTTTGGTTGGTTATTGGAGGAAGTACTGAATTTTCCATCTCTAGAGATACATAAAAAATAATGTAGCATATTGGCTTAAACCTGTGGTTTGCACACTTGTTTCAATTATGCCTCATATTATAAAATCTTTAAAATTTTCTTAAGCAATATACAGACTTTTCAAAACTTAACATTAATATCTCTAATGTATTCTGATTTTTTTCTATACTGTTTTCTATTTTTTAAGACAGTGTAGCCACCATAACCCTCAAAATTGATTTTGCATTGTTACCATTTTATAAAATACACTTTGAAAATCATTGAACTAAACATTCTCTTACATTTCTTTAAATGCTATCATCTATCAAAATGAATCATTAGTATACATCATAATGATACATTAAAACAGTCTTCATCTTTACTGCTCAAATACTAGGTCACTGGAAAAGTCATGACATATTTTTCTGTTTTGTTTTTGTCTTTTTTGGAAACATGTGTCATAACTTTCCTGATGACCCAATAAGCTAAACCTAACTTGCAATTGACTCACAGAGCTGGAAAAAGACTTATTTCTCTGTAATATGTTGAGGATCATAATCCTTTCTAGAATAATATCAGCATTTTGGGGAGGCCCCAGAAATCAAAGAGAAAACAAGGAAAGAACATCATTAGTCACAATCACCACTGAGACTGTCATTGCCCTCTTGAGCTGGGAAGTCCTGTTAACTCTGAATCAGTAAACCGGGACAGCTTCAGTTTCAGAGCCCACCATAGCTCTAGATAACATATATTCCACCACATAGTCCTTATTCATGACTACCAGTATGTGCTTGTAGAGAATTAGAGATTTTTGTACTTGATGAAACCATCATCTGCAATCTCGAACACTAACTCCAATATGTACTTTATTAAATAAAATATTGTAGCAAAAAGAAACTTTAGAAAATATGGCAATTCACTACTCTGCCTTTACATATTTCTTTATACTGTGCCTTTTTGAAGGATTATGCAGGGCCAATATTTCTTTATTTTATTAACTCGTCAAGTTTGATAAAAATTATATAAATAAAAGTGACAGAGGTATGGTAGAAAAATAACATATTAAAATCAAATAGCCCTCAATTAAATTTGCAGGTCTTCTTACTTAATGTACCTGAAAGTCGTAGTTTCCTCAGCTGTAAAATGGGCCCCAAAGTCCTCAATCTTATATGGTTATTGTGAGGATTAAACCATAAGTGAGTTATACACGCATTCACATACACACATATGTACATGTATATCTGCATGTATGTGTTACATACACATATATGCACATGTTTATCTGCATGTGTGTGTATATGTATATGTGTATATATGTGAATGTGCTTATATATTTCTGTATATATATTTGAGTGCCTAGAAACTGTCATCCCAAGAGGAGCTTATGGAGATGTGAAAACAAAATGTAACTTGATATTCTGGATGGCATCCTGGGATAGAAAAAGGACATGAAATAAAAAGTCGAGGCAATCTAGAGCAGGGCAATCATGCAGCAGTAAAATGCAACTCTGCATGGCTGACCCACATGAGAAGGTTTTGTCGAGAGACTGTGTGAAGTACAGTAGATATGTATGTGTCCATGACCTAGGACTGGATGAAAACGTGGGTATATCATGGTGCCAAGATCCAGGTAAGGGTGTTGTTACCGACTCTGGAAAAGATGAATAAAAGTTGAAAGCTATTAAGCAACTTTGTAAAACCTAAATATATTGGGCTGTTGGGAAAATCATGATGCATTTTTGCATACAAAACCAGAAAAGTACATCATAACTAAATGGACATTGGTTAATAATAGTGTATAAATATTAGTTAATAAAGTATAGTTAATGTACAAAACTAATGTAAAATATTAACAATACGGGAAACCAGGCATAGAATATATGGGAAATCCATGCTATCCTTGTAGCGTTCTTGTTCAATACAAACATGTTCTAAAATAAAACATTTATAAAGAGTGCCCAGAAAAATATCACACGATTATTTAATACACACATGAAAGTAATTTATATATACAGATTGGATTAAATTTGTGGCATGGTTATCTAAAATTTCTCTTTCAAAATTCTTGGATGTTTTAATGAAATAGAATAGACATTGAATGTTGTTGCTTCTGTTTAATTTCTAAATTTTAACAACAGAATTAGTTTTTCTTGAATTTCTATACATGCAAACAGGTATAGTTTACATAAACTTGAACTAAAATGACTAAATGATCTTATGATGATGATAACCAGTTTATATTATAATGATGCTATCTTTTCAGTACTAACCAACAAAAGGACTCAACTGAGTGCCAGTACTCATAACTCAGCTTAATTGGCTATTAGTAGGTTCACCCTCTTTGTATTGTAGTTCAGAATCCACTCCACTCTCATGGAACAGTTAATTATCATTTGACATTAGGCTAATTTTATCTCACATTTTCTTCCCCTAGGCCTCAAATAATTACTGTGAATCATTAGGTTTGCATTTATTGATATAATTAATGTAGATAAATCCACAATACCAGAATCACTTAAAATATCCATTTAATAACACAGCTTGACATCTCTCTTCTAAGTTTAAAATGCCAAGAGTACAACATATCCTCCTCTCCTTCGCCCTGCCTATCCAGCAGATTCTGCAATATTAGGAGTATGTACTTTGGAATTATAATTGAGAAGAGATAATGGCCCTGCCTCATTATTTGTGTGGGCTTTGGTTTCCTCACCTGAAAGCAATTAAGGATATGAAAGCCCGTATTTCTTGAAAGAATAAATAACTATACTTGAGATAATGTGGCCATCAGCCCAGGTGCCTTCCTAATGCCTTCTGTTCTTTGTCTGGGTTCTACTTTTTCAAAATGTTTTCTCTAATTTCTTTACTTCATTTGTACTTCCATTCATAAATCAGGTATCTGTTTATCTGTTTATCTAGATTTTTGCAATCAACTCACTGGTCCTTCTCCTTGCCTGAAACTCAAACTTATTTCTGGTAATATGAAAACTAAAGTCTCTCCATATCCCCTAATCAATGTTTATTTGCTGATTAAATATTTAGATTAATAATAGGTTAATTATTGTACCTGACAAACCTTTATGCTTTAATCATCATGTATTACAAATTGATTTTAAAGCCTGATAAATATACCTGAACTCATCGTTGCTTTATATTTTAATGGTGCCCTTTATTTTGACACATTAAAAGGCTGAATTACACTGATCGAGAAACAGTCAAATGGATGTGTATATAAGAGGGTTCTTTTTTTTTTTTTCTTTCCTTCTGCAATAGAAGAGACTTACAGGGCTTTATTTATGGAAACTCAGGTCCTAAGGATAATTAAAAGGACAATGTGAATGGAGGACTAATGATGCAAACTTTTATCAATGAGATCCCACATTGCAGGTAGTTTTTCTTTTGCTATAGGGCACATGCGCTCACCAGACAGACAGAGAGAGACAGAGAGTCAGAAAGTGAGAAATCACCCCCCAGGGGGGATGGCCATGCCACAATCCCTTCTCCTCCATTCTCCTCTCAGGATTTTGGACACGCACACACACGCGCCCGGCGTGAGTTTAAGCCACTGGGTCCGGGACTCGAACCACAGTGGACTATGTGGGAGTCCAGCGACATAGCCATTATGCTAACTGCTGGTCCCCATTGCAGATTTTTAAAAAGCAATTTTCTTCATTATATGAGGAATGAAAATGCAAGCGTGAGTTTCCATGAAACTGTTCTTGGATGTAACACATGAGAGACGCTGAATAGGCCTGGGCTTGTGGGAATCTTGTAGAACTGACATATAACACACAGCTTTGGCACTGCTCTGAAATTCTTCATGCCAAAATGGTGATAGGAGAGAAGAATTGCACGCTCAAACTATATTAAAGATTGGTGTCCAATATTGGGTGCAACATGTTGTATTCAACCAGGTAATTGTATTGCAGAAGAAGCAAAAGTTCTGAGGATAACCTTCAGAATTATAATTGAGATTATAATTATAATTATAATTGCTCCTCTCCCATTTTAAAATTTTTTTTGGTCAAGAACCATGAAAGCCCAGAAATCCTCGAACACCCTTTAGATATCAGAAGGACCGTGTTAATGATTGACATTTAAAACTATGACTTATTTTATTAATTTGCATTTGAAACCAGATTTGATTGGTTTTAATTATTTTGAATATTAAGGAAATGTGCTGTCTCTTGCCTCTAAGCTATTGTAATTTAATTCATACTTGCTTTGTAAGTTTTGTATTTTGTTTTTGTGTTAACTTTCTTGGAATTTCTCATTATAGCGAAGTTCACACAACACACATTTTAATATAAAATGTCTTGACTATATATTTCAGTATAAATTATAATTTTCTTAGCTCTCTTTCTCTAGGTATAGGATAACTCTGATTGCTAAGTATTTTCTACATCTATACAACTTTTCACAATCCATAATTTTTCTTACCTTTGGGTTAGATGGAAATAACATTATGTCAGTGTAACATGAATTCTGTAGGATAAAATGTAATAGTGTAAACTAATAATTCTTTTGTTCTTAGTAAAATAGTATTTTAGCCTATTTAAAATCTGTGTAAAAGAAGTACAATTTTTAATTATGAAATAATTTTAAATAAGTAGTAAAAAGATATTATAACAAAGGAGCAAGCAAAATCAATTTAATATTAGTCATTTTTAACTTTAAAAAGTATTTAAAATATACAAAGCCTAGGTAAATAGAAATGAGAAGGATGTTTTTATTTCCTCAATATCTATAACATATATTTTGGAATCAATTAGAATTTTCTTTTTTTTTAAGAGAGATTTTTGCCGTAGGACGTGTGCACTTGATGGAAAGACAGAGAGACAGAGAGGCAGAGAGACAGAAAGCGAGAGATCACCCCCCAGAGAAGATGGCCACACTACAATCCTTTTTTCTCTGCTCTCCTCTCGACATCTTGAGTATGCATGCACATGTGTCTGGTGTGAGTTTTAAGCCGTCAGGTCTGGGAATTGAACTGGGAGTCCAAGGACATAACCATTATGACATCTATTGATCCCTTAACATTCTTAAAATCAGATTGCTTTTGGAAAATCTGGATCCATTTGTATGATATAAACATTAATGCAAGCATCAAAAAAAAAATCCTCAAAGATCAAAGATAAAATAGAATACTATAACATTAGGCTAAATGTGTTAAGATAAAATAGAATACCAAGATGTATGCAAGGCAAAAGAAGGTAGGAGAAAGAGAATAAAAAGAAAAACGAAAAAATAAAAAATGAGAATAAAATTAAAACTGGAAGACTACAACATAAAAGGCAAGGAATCAGAATGAACAATTATAGTAAACTAGTAGCCAGCAGATGGCATGGTGGTTGAGGCAGAGGACTCCAACATGGCCAAATGGCCAACTGCAGTTTGAGTCCTGGACCTGGCAGCTTGCTTTCTCACTTTCTCACTCTCTCTTTCTCTCTCTCATCAAATTAAAATGAATTATTTAATTAATTAATTATTTAAAAAATAATAAGTATAGTAAACTACATTGCTTTGAAAGACCAAATGCTAGACAGAGATCATTAAAATAAATAAATGCATGTCTCAACCATATTGTGTCTATATGCGGAATATAAAATCAAATATAATTTTTAAATAAAAAGTTATGAACATATAAAAAGTCTAAAAGTGTACACATTCAATGAGGAATTCTGGATTTCATGAAGGAAAAACAAACACTTCTGTTTCTCTATCTCTCTTTCTCATCATGAAAAGCAAAATGGCTATCTGCCTACATTTGCTACCAAAAAATCTTATAGTGCTGATAAAAGCAAGCACTTAGTGAGTCACTTCTACCACTATTTGTATACATTTACTCTACAGGCAGCAGGAAATCAAATTTTCTAAGAAAAGCTTTAGTCTTTTTTCAAGTGCAATCTGTGTTCATTCAGCATTTTCATTTTAGAGCATTGGAGCAGCTACTCATTTAAATTTTTTGGCATTCAGATTATAAGTAGTCCATTAAATTAAGTTTTTTTTTTTTAATTTCCCCTCTCAGTCATTACATAATTCTTTTTTTTTTCATTTTTAAAACTACTATAACAAGAAAACTTCCCATTCCAAAACAGTGTAAATGTTTAGAATTCTTTATTCAAGCCATACATCAGATCACTTGCATAGTTATAGACTCCAAATCTACTGAATCAGAGTCATGAAAATGATCACATGGGATACCTCAGTGGCTGATTGAGAACCACTGAAATCTAGAAACAAATGGTAAAAAAGACAACTTGGATTATATCAAACTAAAAAAGCTTTTATACAGCTAAGAAAATAATCAACAGAGTGAAGAGACAAACTAAAGAATAAAAACACTTGCAAATTGTACACCTGACAAATAGTTAAAGACCAAACGTATAAAGAAAACAACTCAGCAGCCAAAAACAATCTGATTAAAAAATGGAGAAATGATATGAATAGACTTTTCCCAAAAGAAGATACCAAATAACCGCTTATTTAAAAAAAAAAAAAAAAAAAAAAAGCTCAACACCACTAGTCAGCAGGGAAATACAAATCAAAATTGAAATAAGGTATCATTTCACCTGAGTTAGAATGATATCATCAAACAGATAAAAAATAAATTTGGGAGTCAAAAGGTGGCTTAGTGGTTAAGGTGCTGGATTGCCACATGCCCAACATGATTTGAAAATCAAGCTGAGCATATGTGCATAAATGCCCAAAATCCCAAAAGGAAAATGGAGGAGAAGGGATTGTGGCATGGCAATTCCCCCTGGAGAGTGATTTCTCACTTCCCCATCTCTGTCTCTCTGTCTCTTTCCAGCAAATGCATACACGTACCCCTGTGGCTAAAAACAAAGAAACAAATGAATAAATTTTGGCAAGGATGCAGAGAAAGTAAAGTAGTATAGTCATAATGGAAAATAGTATGAAATACTAAAAATAGAACTGCCATGTATTCCAGCATTTCACTACCACGCATACATGCCACAGAAGGGAAACTGGCATATCATAAGATGTCTACATTTCCATGTTTATGGCAGCCCAATTTATAGTAGCCAACACATATGGAATCAACCTAAATTCCCATTAACATAAAGAAATATGATATATATTTATAAATAATATTTTATATGTATAAAATGTTATGTGTATGTATAGAGAGAGGAATTTATGGAGTGGAAACATATATGTGTGTCTATGTGTAAATGGAATACTATTCAGCCATTACAAAGAATGGAATTATGTCATTTGAGGCAACATGAACAAACCTGGAGGACAATATTTAAGTGAAATAAGCCAGGAAGAAAAAGAGAAAAATCACATTCACATGGAGAAGCTATAAAAGCCTTCCTCATAGAGAAGAGTATAGAATAGTACTTATGAGAGACAGGAAAAAAAAGAAAAGATAAAAGATGGGTGAGTGTTGGTTAACATATCTGAAGTTACAGTTAGATAAGAGGAGTTAAGTCCTTATGTTCTGTAACATATAGGGTAACAGTAGTTAACAATAATTCATGTAGATATCAAAATAGCTAGAAGAGAAGATTAAAATATTCTCAACATAAAGTAATGATAAATGTGTGACTTGATTACAGTAATTACTCTAATTTGATTACTACAAATTGTATTCATATATGAAAAAACTTACTTTACCATATAAATATAGACATTTATTATATGAGAAGTAAAAAAAAATCAATCCCACAAAAACTTACAATTTTAAGCACTCATATTTTATTGCAATAGATTTATAGCCTTTACTTTTAATACAGTTTAGACTTTTCTAATGGAGTACATACTTCTATTTCTCTAGATTACAAAATGAAATGGAATTTGTTGTAAAAAATGTTATTCAAAGATAATACTTACATGGTCAATATTATTCAGTATAAATTTCATTAAGTTATTGAATAGATAGTGCTTCGTATTTTATTTTTCCTCCAGAGAGTATTATGCATATATCATGGTTTAAAAAATGAGTAATCAGCAGATGTTATAATGGCTATGTCCTGGACTCCCATGTGGTCGACTGCAGTTCAAGTCCCAGACCTGGTGGCTTAAACTCATGCCAGGCACACGTGTGTGCGTGCCCAAGATCCCAAGAGGAAATGGAGGAGAAGGGATTGTGGCGTGGCCATCCCCCTGGGGGGTTAATTTCTCACTTTCTGTCTCTGTCTCTCTCTGTCTTTCTGGCAAGCACGTGTGCCCTATAGCAAAAAGACTCTCAAAAAAAAATGAGTAACTTATATGGATGACATTTCAAAACTATAATTTTTTAGATTAAACAAAAATATATGTAAGTTCAATGAAGTTAAGTAATGTGGAAAATTGAACTTCATTTGGAAGTATTAGTATAAACTCATGTTATTTTTTTCTTAGGTATTCTATTAGCCTTTTTTTTTGACTCAAAACATGTTTATTTAATCATTCTCTCATACTGCTTCTTATAGATAGTCACAGCTTCATCTGTGACAAACACTTTTGCATTGTGCTGTTTCCAGGAATCGATAGTATGTAAGAACAGCAGTAGTTGTTTAAACAAACAACTGAAATGACATACCTGGTTTTTCTCTTTTTTTTCTATTTTTTAATTAATTATTTTAATTTAAGTGTACATTTAATCCCATTTATGTTTACAGTGTACTACATTGCTTTTTTTTTTTAATTCCAAATTCTATATTTTTTTCTATAAGTCCAAAACTTTGTCTATGGAGGGGCAGGGCCTTATGTCTCAGTGGGCTTCCTGGTTCTAACGTTGAGTTTGGCATAGGAGCAGTGACCTTTCCAGGTTATAATAGATAATGTACTGCGTCGAGATATTTTTTAGCTGTAAGTGATAGGAAACTCAATTTGCAATGACTTAAACTATAAAGATGTTTTATCCCACACAGAAAGAAGTTCTAAGATAGAATAGCTCCAGAGTTGTAAATAAGTCAGTATGTTGGTTGATGGTTGATGATATCATCTAGGACTAAGTTCTTTGCACATTTAAGCTCTGCAACCTTTTTTTCCAGCCATGTGGGTATTCAGCACCTTAACCACCACACCACCTGCTGGCCCCAGTGAGTGAGATACTCAATATAGCACTTCTCATTTTAGGTCAGTAGCATTTCAAGTGCTCGGTAGTCACTTATGGCTCTGCTGTTGGATATTTCAAGTTTCAGTCATTTTACTGCCCTGAGATTGCTGCACCACTTTCAGGCAGCAAATCCAGTCCTGACAATGTCCAGAGGTCACATCTTCTTGTACTTCTCTTCTTCAGTGTAAAGAAAAATTACCCAGAAGCCCCTTTGTATATCTCCCTCATGCTTCATTGGCCAGAATTACTTCTTATGTCTGAGTCTATTTAAATGATGAACAATGTAAATAGATACTAGTATTGGCCCAGAGAAAACCAGGTTTGTCTTGTGTTCTTAGAGTCACAAATCTGTGTAGAGTAGAACGACTATCTGCTTTTTTCTGGCAGATGGGAGGAAGGTTTATGGCAGATGAAAGGAAGGCTAGATGAGGAGAATGTAGTAAAATGTCTTCACAAACAGAGAGCAAGGTGAAATGATGGTGGAACAATATAGCTCAGTCACTGTGGATCCTAGTAGTTAGACAAAGGCAAAAAGTTGTGAGTAAGTGTGTGTGTGTGTGTGTGTGTGTGTGTGTTTTATTGCCACATG
>NW_006159787.1:4771700-4786784 GCF_000334495.1 Tupaia belangeri chinensis
GTCACTACAAATATTCTGAATTCCTTATCAGACATGTCCATGATGTCCACTGTATTGATGTAGACTTGATGATTTCCCTTGAGGGAGAGGCCTTTTGTTGGTTGCTCATATTTCTTGAGCCTCTGCGATTGTTCCTAGTCATCAGGTAATCTTTATGTTTCTTCCTAACTTATTTAAGGTATCTCTGATTCTTAAAACTTGCACAGGCTTAGAAAATTGATGATTTCTCTTATGGTTGGCCTACCTGTTGCTCACAATTACCATTAACTGTTGCCACTAGCCCTGGATGGCCCAAAGTCCTTGCTGTTTCTAAGGAGTGTTGAGCCTTCAACTGACCTAATAAACAACACCCCAAGAGCACAGAAAAACAAATCACCAAAATTCAAACAGTCCAAAGGCTAGTGGAAAAGGACCAGATGATGAGTGACAGTACCAGGTTGGTCGGGTCTGCAGCCTCAGTCCACCTGGTGTCCGGAACTGCTGGTTGGCTTGATCCAGATTGCGGGTGAGGTGGGGTGGGGGTTCACCTTAAAGTCCCAGGCAACCAACCTGGGATCCAAGGAGGAAGAACGGTGGGGATGCATGGAGATTCAGAAGGGTCAGGCCTGCAGCCTCAGTCCACCTGGTGTCCGGAACTGCTGGCCGGCTCGATCCCTATTAGTTTTGTCCCTTGAAAATGCTTTAAAAAAAATCTAGTGACCAAATGTTCTGTAGAACTCTTTTCAACTAGAGTAAGCCATAGAATTTCAGAGAAATGTCTGATTTCAGGTCAAAGACAAGAAATACACTAGGTGAGCCTAGACTAGCTTATTATACAGAAGGCAAAGAAATTTTCAGATCTTGGAATCCTATCTGTAATTTCAGGTGTCAACTTGAAAACGCTCTTAATGACTCACTGATAGGAAACCTTCATCATTAAGGAGAAGAACCATAATGGGTTTAAATATGTCTCATTTATTTCAATTTATGAGGTTATAATAATATCAAGTAAAGTAATAACAGTAATTGACCACTATTATAGCATGATTGGAAACCCAGTCATTATTTTGAATACTGAAAGAACAGGAAGAATGAAATTTTATTTTGCTTTGTTTTGCCTCTTCTATTCAAATTATATTTCTAGGCACCTAAATAATTGAGAAAAGGACTTTTTTCCATAAATGTATTCTATCAAAATGAAGAAGGAAGACTACAATTAGAATATCACTATTTACAACCACTAATGAAATTACAGATCTAGGGAAGGAACATTAAAAGGAAGCGACGAAGTCCAGCAGGTGACGTGGAGGTTAAGTCTCTGGATCCTACCTAGCCAACTCTGTATTTTGAGTCCCAGACCTGGAGGCTTGTTAAACCTCTCAAAATATATGTGCGTGTATGCCCAAAATCCCAGGGGGAAAATGGAGGAATTGCGTCATGCGCATCCCCTCTGGGGGCGATATCCCACTTTCTCTTTCTCTCGTGAGCACATATCCCTATGACAAAAATAAAAAAAATAATAATAAATAAAAAATTTTAAAAAGGAAATAACTAGACCTAAAGGCCTCCTGATGTACAAATGCAATAGTGACTACAGCATACTTTTGCCAGAAATCAATCTAGAATTGATCAAATGTCTAGATCCAAATACCAGTTTATCAAAAATATATGGGATAGAGAAAGATGTCAAATGTCATTTCAGGGATGAAGTCAATAGACTCTAGACTTTTGGATGCTGTATTGAAAAAAATGGACACTTTCAACAGATAAATGGCAAATAAAATATAAAAGAGAGTTGGGAGGTCAGTTATTTGATCTTCACTTGTAATTCTTTAGCATATGTGGCTACTTAAGTTTCAATCAGTAAAAAATAAAATGGCATTCAATTCATAATCCATATTAGCATATTTCAAGGGCAAAATAGCCACATGTGGAGAACTAGATATAGAAATTTTTCATCATTACAGAAAGTTCTACTAGCTAGAATTGCTATAGGTTAAAAGGAATTTTAGAGTTGATCAACCAAATATAACATGTAAATTTTACTTAGATTCTATTTTAGCAAACTTAAAACATGCACATTTATCACACAAGCAAGAAAAATTGTGCACTGAGCTGATTTTTATATTGAAAAATTCTTTTTTTAAAAGAATTATTTTACTATATTTATTATCGTCATTATTATTTGTTTAAGTTGGCCAGAGAGAGACAGAGAGGGAGAAAGTAAGAAAGTAGGAAAGCAAGGCTCCAGGTCTGAGATTTGAACCATGGTCAGTCATGTGGGAGTCCAGCACCTTAACCACCATGCTACCTGCGAGCCCAAGAAATTATTGTTATAGTTAAAGTTTTAGAATGGACTGTGGTATATCTACAAAGTATCTATTTTTTAGAGATAAATACATAAATATTTACAGTTCAAGTACAATATTTTGAGTTTGCTCCAAAATTAATACATTTGGAAAGACCGGGTAGAAACATTTATGAGTCATTTTTGCAAATATAGTTATCAGTAACAATGCTTATTGAAACTAGGTATTGTGCAATAACATTTCTTCTTTTAATTATGTTAGAAATCACTCATAATAAAAAAGTTTCCAATGATTCTATTAAGTTAGAATAAAATGATACAGGGCAAGTAGATTATAAATACAATTTCATAGGGAAAAAGCTACCATTTATTAATTAAAATTATGCTTTTAAATTAGTGGATATCAAATCACTAATTTACTGTTTCTACACTAACAGTATCTGAATATATTACATTTACTTTACTTGGATTTCACTGAAAATTACATAGTGAGAAAAATAAACACAGGTGCTGTCACAGCTCAAAAAATTGCATTTTCTATATCATGGAATAGAAGTCTGAGCCCAATCAAAAATTTCTACTGTATTATTTTCAGGAAACTCCTAGTTTCATTACTTCAATGTGTCTGTGAGCCAATTATCCATCTTCTCATGTGTCCAAATGACAATGTCAGACTTACAAAGAATGATCATCATCATTATTAATCTTTGCTAAGCCACCTACTTATTGATTGATGAGTCAAAGAAACATGTCACTGTCTCATGCTCTATTGACTGGTGGATTAGAGGTCAGAACAGGAGAAAACGATGTACTAATAAGAAGCAAGAGATCTAGAAAATAAACTCACACATGGCATGTCATGGAGTAGCTTCTCTGTAGAATTAGAAAAAAATGGGGGAAGGGAATGCAAAGAAAGAAACATGGTCCAATCTCCACAAATAATGGTAGTAAATTTGACATTATAGATAAGATATACATCATCTCTATTTCTAGTTGCTCATATCTTGATGTTAATAATTTCCTGACTGGTCTTTGTATCACTCATGCTCATCCAAATTTTCTTTTTTTTTTGGAGAGATTTTTCACTGTAGGGTGCGTGCGCTCGCCAGACAGACAGAGAGAGACATAGAGACAGAAAGCGAGAAATCACCCCCCAGGGGGGATGGTCACACCGCAATCCCTTCTCCTCCATTCTCCTCTCGGGATCTTGGGCACGCACGCACACGCTCCCGGCGTGAGTTTTAAGCCACCGGGTCCGGGACACGAACCGCGGTCGACTACGTGGGAGTCCAGCGTCATAGCCATTACGCTAACTGCTGGTTCCCAACTCATCCAAATTTTCTGAGAACTACCTATGTGTTTATGTTGTCACTATAATGAAAATCTCCATCATGCTCCCATTTAGCTATTAATTGCCACCCAAATCACTTATGTTGACAACCAAGACCATTCATGATTTGGGTCCTAGCCAATTTATTAACCTTCTTCCCCACCACTTTTTACCTGAAGACTTTTGCTTAGTCAACCTTGGATATGCTTTTCAAACATAGTTCACTCAGTACTCAGTTCAGATCCAGCCACAGTAGTAGGCACTGACTGGGGACACATGGGAGGCTCTGGTTCCATTCTCTGCCCACCCTAAAAGCCAGTTATAATGATATGTACTTGTAGTCTTACTCAGGAAGCTGAGACAAGAGGATCGCGACATAGCAAGATTATGTCTAAAAGAAAAAAACAAATAACAAAAGCCTGAGTTCAATGTGATGTCTTCTCCGTTACTTCTCAGGTCTCACCATCCTGAAGATCATCCCTTTCTTTGATGATCTCTTATGTCACATTGCGGTGCCACTGAGAGAACATTTCTCACATCCTGTCTCTGACTTTTGATCTTTATGTATAAATGCACTGACACATTGTCATTGCCTGTTTGTGAAGAATCTGTGACAGTCAATCTTATCCTTGCAGGATAATTAATCATTGGAGAAATGAATAAGAAAGGGGAGTTCAAGCAAAGATACAGAGGCAAAAATGTCAAAGCCATGTATATGCAGCAGTTTATAGAGCCTCTTGTTTTCATGAAGCAACTAGCAGTAGAACAAAAACTAAATCAGGGAAGATTTCATCTTTGAGCTTCAATATCCTAAGCTGTAAAATAAGGATACCAATATTGTGACTATTAATTATAAGACTATATTAAGAAGAGTGGAGCATAGTTACTAACATGAAGTAAGTAAATATCCATTAGCTCATAGTTTCCTTTCTTTTTCTCCCACATCTTCTCCTCTAAACTATGGTTCTCTGAGTCCATTTGCATGACTTAGTAATACTAAAGCTTTGTATGATACTATAATGTTTTGTTTTGTTTACCAAAAGCAGAAAGATAACCTCTACTAAAATTTGGTAAAATCTGCATTCTAGTCTTCTTTTAGCTAGAATTGCATTGTTGTATGTGAGTTCACTTCTTTATAACTCATTTTTCTACAACATTAACATAAGAATATTGTTTAGCTATATTTTAACTTTGTAATTGTGGCATTACATGACATTCTCATAGCTAGATGCCTCCATTATGGACCATAGATAGCTTTTTAGAGGCTAAAAGCATTGTCAAGCAGTGACCATGCTTCTGGGTTCTGCTTTTTCTATACTTAAGTGCAAATGATGCACAGCCCTGAATGCAGAAGTATATATATTTTCTGTGAATGCAAACAAGTTCAGACTTCAAGACCCCCTCCCATGAGTTCCTTTATAAATTGCTAAAATTCTTTGAAGCTTGAGGCAATCCACAGGCTAAATTTTGTAATTTTCTGTGTATGTATTTTTCTTAATTCTAGATAACATTAACATATGTATCTAATTTTTTTTTTTTTTTGGAGAAGTAAGAGAGAGATGGAGAAACAGAAAGAAAGAAATCACCCCCTAGGGGGGATGGCCATGTTGTAATCCCTTCTCCTCCATTCTCCTCTCGGGATCTTGGGCACACACGCACACATGCCCGGCGTCAGTTTAAGCCACCAGGTCTGGGACTCGAACTGCAGTCAACTACATGGGAGTCCAGCGACATAGCCATTTCGCCAACTGCTGGTCCCAGATTTTAGTTTTTTTGTTGTTTAAAGAAATGATGTTGTTGACCCATCATATCATTTGTTACACTTTTCAGTCCTCTTTCCATTTTAGTATTTATTCAACACACCAGTCTTATAAAAGTTTATGCTAAGTTAATCAAGGAAAGTGTAGTAATCCAAATAAATAAAGTTTAAATCTTAGTTTGAGAGGATTCAAGGATTTTTGGTCTTCTCTTGATGTAGGTTACTTATTGTCTAGATTTTTATGTATAAACAAAGAGGAGGAATTTTATTCAGAAGGAAGAGTCAGAGAGAGGAATTTCTGCTGCCTAGATTCAAAGTTTCTAGGAAATTTGGACTTAAATATCTTTCAGGTAGGATTTAATCATAAGGAAATGATGTTGTTGACCCATTATGTGTTAAATATCATCATAAATAGCATAGGAACATAATCTGGTTCCTTACTGGTATGATCTGAGTCTGCTTAGTAATATTGGTATCAGTTTTATGACTGATATTACATCAAAGGCAGAATAAGGGAACCAGCAGTTAGCATAATGACTATGTCGCTGGACTCCCACGTAGTCGACCGTGGTTCACTTCCCGGACCCGGTGGCTTAGAATTCACACCAGGCGCTTGTGCCTGCGTGCCCAAGATCCTGAGAGGAGAATGGAGGAGAAGGGATTGCGTCGTGACCATCCCCCCTGGGGGGTGATTTCTCGCTTTCTGTCTCTATGTCTCTGTCTGCTGAGTGCACGCACCCTATAGCGAAAACCTCTCAAAAAATAATAAAATAAAATAGTATTAATAAAAATTTTTAAAAAGGCAGAATAAGAATAAAACTGTCACCTTGATAGCATAGAAATCTTACTCAAGGTCTCAAAAATGTTAAGTCAAGTAGTGTGGTTAAATACATATGTCAAACAGATGTTTTCAAATACCCAAAGTTTGACCATTGACATTTGTGTACACAATGCTTATTACTTTGAGAAAGTGGTTTAAAGTTTCAGAGTTTTATACTAGCAAGGTATAAACCCCACCAAACTCAGACATCTGAACTCTATTTGCTTTAGAGTATCAATTTATCCTATAGAGACATATAGCTCCATCTCAGATGTAATTAAAATATTTAAGAATTTCTGGAGAAAATCATTTTAAATTTAAAATTAATATGACAAATGAACTGTGCAATTTCTCTTGACTCCTCAGAGTGTATATTACAGAAGAAACATGAACATAATAACTCATGAAAACACATTGGTTTTTCTTCTCAGATTTCTGCAAAGTTGATAGTTTTGCATTTGTTTAGAGAATGTTTCTTTACTTCAAATGACCTGTTTTACTGTTTCCACACCTATGATCTGTTTTATAATTCATTTGCATGTTATGCTTTGACAAGATAATTTTAGCCCTTCTGATTGTAGTTATATAGCTGGGTGATGGACTTTCTGATTATTTAAGAAAATAGAATTTTTTAAAACGTGTTTCAAGGTTCAAATGGGAAAATTTTCCTCATGAACAGATAACAAATTACAAAGCTATTTACTCACAAGTTTATATCTTTTCATGGCTTGTTTGTTTATTTTGTGGTCATAAGATGGTCAAGTTGACTATACCCTTTCTATAACAAAAGTGTTCATATCATACATAATAAACAAGCAATAAATTCTTAGATCTTATAAATTAATCAAAATTAGAGGAAGTATGAACCCTTGTTTATACTATTGAATTGACAGACTTAAGAAATTATTGTTTTGGGACTAGCAGTTGGTATAATGACTACATCACTGGACTCCCATGTAGTCGACCGCAATTCAAGCCCTGGACCCAGTGGTTTAAACGCAAACTGGGCATGTGTGCGTGCATGCCCAAGATCCCAAGGGGAGAATGCAGGAGAAGGGGTTGCAGAGTGGCCACTCCCCCTAGGGGACGAGTTCTTGTTTTCTGTCTCTCTGTCTCTCTCTGCCTTTCTGGTGAGTGAACACTCCCTATAGCAGAAACCTCTCCATCCATAAATAAATAAATTAATTAATTAATTAATTAAATTAAATAAAATCTAAGTGAAAATAGAGACCTTTCACTAAGAAACTATTCATAAAGCAAATTTACATAACCAAAAATGAATTTTATGCTTGCTCTTCTAATTTTCTACAACTTAAGTCTGTCACTTTAAGTTAATTTCTTTTTAAAGAGGTAACCAAATTAGTTGATGCCTGGCTACTATTTTTTTTTTAAATTGTATTGATTTTAAGGGAAAAATTAGTGTGACAAGGTAAAAGAAACATGGTCTGTATCCAATATTTGAGAGCTAGAAATGAATTTACTGATAATATATCTTAACTTATAATTTAAAAAAAAATCTAGGTGTAGTCCATATATATTTGCTTCAGTAGCCTCAAAACCAAAACTTTACATTAATATTTTCTTTTTTTTTAAAAGGTATTTGCCATAGGGTGTGTGTGCTCACTAGAGAGAGAGAGAGAGAGAGGAAGTGAGAGGGAATGTGAGAAATCACCCTCCTATGGGGGCGCTGGCCATGCTGTAGTCACTTCTCCTCCATCCTCCTCCTGGGATTTTGGGCAAACACTCATACACCTTGACCATGATTTTTAAGCTACCAGTTCTGGGACTCAAACCCTGGTTGGCCATGTGGGAGTCTAGACCCTTATGCACTGTACCACCCACTGGCCCCTTCTTTCTTTCTTTCTTTCTTTATTTTTTTTTGAGAGAGAGACTTTTGCTATAGGGCACATGAGCTTACAGGAGAGACAGAGAGAAACAGAAGGTCAGAAAACAAGAAATCACCCTCAAGGGGTGAATGACCATGCCACAATCCCTTCTCATCTATTCTCCTCTCTCAGGATCTTAGGTATGCACACATATCTGCCCTGCATGATGTTTAAGATGCCAGGTCTGGGACTCAAACCACAGTAGACTATATAGGAGTCTGCTGGTCCCAATCTTTTTTTTTTTTTTTTGGAGAGGTTTTTGCTATAGGGCGCGTGCGCTCGCCAGACAGACAGAGAGAGACAGAGAGACAGAAAGCAGGAAATCACCCCCCAGGGGGGAATGGCCACGCCGCAATCCCTTCTCCTCCAGTCTCCTCTCGGGATCTTGGGCACGCACGCACACGCGCCCGGAGTGAGTTTTAAGCCACCGGTCCCAGGACGCGAACTGCAGTCGACTACGTGGGAGTCCAGCAACATAACCATTATGCTAACTGCTGGTCCCAGGTCCCAATCTTTTTAATGTCTCTAAATTTTAGGTTCCATGACATTAATATAAGTAGTTAGTCATAAGAAAAGATTTCAAATTGTTACTTTTGTACATCCACCATAAATGAAATGTCTTACTCTAAGTGAATTATTTTGAAAGATGGATACATTAAATAAATAATCGTCCTATCTCAACATAAAATATACATTATAAATTATTTATCTTATAAAAAGTCTACTGGGGGACCAGCAGTTAGTTTAATGACTGTTGCTGGACTCCCATATAGTCGACCGCGATTCAAGTTCCGGACCTGGCAGCTTAAACTCACACTGGGCGCACGTGCGTGTGTGCTCAAGATCTCAAGAGGAGAATGGAGGAGAAAGGACTGCGGCGCAGCCATCCCCCATGGGGGGTGATTTCTCGCTTTCTGTCTCTCTGTCTCTGTCTTTCTGGCGAGCGCATGTGCCCTATAACGAAAACCTCTACAAAAAAAAAAGAAAAAGAATAAAAAAGGATACAGGGTTATAAAACCTGTTATCTAAAAATTGTTAAAATAATCTACCAATAATCTTTTTGCAATGGAAGCATGAGAAATTACAGACAGAGAGCTTCCAATTCAGTTCCAATATCTGAAGACCTGGAGTCATCGCTTACCTCCTCACAATAAGAAAATTCTAGAAAAATTAGAATTCAGTTTTAGTTCATACTGCCACACACAAAAGAACTGGAGACCTGGGTAGAGATTCAAAGCTCAAATATGTTAACATGGAATAGAAACCATTATAGCCACAAAGAAATAGGAATATGTAAAAGATAATTTTGATGAATCACCAGAGGCTGAGAACATGTATAAGAGTGAGAAACTCCTGAGAATTATACTAGCAAGGCCACCACACTTTTCTGGACTTTGTCTTCAGGAAACCCAGAAGGTTCTCACTCTGAAGATCTAAAAAGATCCTTCTACAACTTTGGCAGGGGAAAGGGAAGAATAATCATGGTAAAATACTCCCAGAACCTTCTTTGTAACAAGTCCTACTTTTCAGAGAAAAAGATTTTTACCCAAGTCTAATGTCAGCTGGAAAAAGAGCATTTCTTTTGCTTTAGCCTGCTCCGGCATCCCTCCTTACCAGGTAATCAAGTGTCACAAGTTCATGGAAAGAGCATGAGGGGTGGAGGGAGGTGAGTTGTGAGAGTGGGATGTCATAAGGACCTAGGGGCCCAAGACACAGGCCTATTAAAACATGAAGATTTAATCTGAAGAGTAAAGAACACTCTCTGTTCTCCACACCTTACCACAGGACAACCTTACCACAAGACCAATAGGCCTCATCCTAATAGCAATGGATAATAACTTAAAAAGCTGCAAAACACAGACTATTTCTAAAACGGAGTGCTTAACATAGCCAGGCTCAAGTAGATAAGCAAAAATAAATGATACTAAAGAAATTTAAATATTCTGTCACTAATAAGTGCATCTCAAATTAAAATGAGCCCAAATCCTAAAGAGATTAACATTAATTCCCATAGAAATGGCCTACTTTCATCAGTGTCCAATGAAACATATCTAATTTTAAACAAAAATTATAAGGCAAGACAAATGGCCAGAATAAAATATAGTCTAAAGAGTAAAGCATTTGTTTAGAAAGGATTCATATAGAACGCAGATCGTGAAATTATTAGAAAAAGCATTATGATATCTATGATTAATATATTTATGTCTATAAGGAAAACGTAGACATGTAATACTAGATGAGTAATATAAGAAAAAAATGTAAAACTCTAAGAAAAAATCAAAAGCAAATGTTAAAATCAAAAAATACTGTGATAGGGAACCAGCAGTTAGTGCAATGGCTATGTCGCTGGACTCCCACGTATGGACTGCAGTTTGTGTCCCTGACCCGGTGGCTTAAAACTCACTCCGGGAGCGTGTGCGTGCATGCCTAAGATCCCAAGAAGAGAATGGAGGAGAAGGGATTGCGGCGTGACCATCCCCCCTGGGGGGTGATTTCTCGCTTTCTGTCTCTATGTCTCTCTCTGTCTGCCTGGTGAGCGCATGCGCCCTATAGCGAAAATCTCTCCAAAAAAAAAAAAAGACTGATAGAAATTACCAGAGCCTTGGACAGCCTTAATAGACTCACATAGTCAAAGATAAAGATGATGGGAATATAAATGACTCAGTAAAAACTTTCCAAATTGAAATACAAAAAGGAAAAGAAAAAAAAAACTGTGGAGTAATTCAAAAATTGTTATGTATGTATAATTTGAATAACTGAAGGAGAAAAGAACAGCAAAAGTATTTGAAATAATAAAGGCAATGAATTTTATAAAATTAGGAACAGATACTAAACCACAGCTTTAGCTCAAAAAACACTACTATTTATAAATACCTATTCTTTTTTTAAAATCTCACACCTAGACATGTCATACTCAGACTGAAAGTTACCAAAAACAAAGAGAAAAATCTTGAAAGAAGACAGAGAGAAAAACATCTTATCAATAGAAGAGTAAGGATATTAATTATAGCAGACTTCTAATTAGAAATCATGTAAGCAAGGCAGGAGTAGAGTGATAAAAGTGTTGAAAGAAAAAAATACAGCAATTTTTTTTTTAATTTGACCTGAGAGACAGAGAGAGAGAGACAGAGAGAGGAAATGAGAAAGCAAGTTGCTAAGTCCAAGACTGGAACCATGGTCAGCCATGTGGGAATCCAGCACCTTCACCACTTCACCATGCCACCTACCAGTTCTCAGATTTGATTTCTTATTTCAGTGAACTAATCCTCCAAAAATAAAAGAAAAAGATTTTTTTTTCAGACAAAACTAAGGAAAGTAATTGCCAGTAAATGCAAAATGCAGAACAAGAAATGTTAGTAATTGTTCTTCACGGGGGGGAAGTATATGTGTGTGTATGTGTGTATGTGTATATGTATATACATAATATAATATGTATAAGCTCAAATCTGCATGAACTCAAAGGAAGAATACCAGGCATTGTTAAGGGCAAATAAATAAGGGAAAAATTAAATATTTCTTTTCTCATTATTCATTGAGTTTAAAATATTTGTTAAAAGTAATAGTCATAACAATATGCTGGGTGATTAAATTATATATGTGGGGACCAACAGGTGGCATGGTGGTTAAGTTGTTGAACTCTCACATGACCAGCAGTAGTTTGAGTCCCAGACCTGGAGGCTTGCTTTCTCACTTTCTCTCTCTCTTACTCTGGTGAGCATATATACCCTGTAGCATATTTTAAAAAAATATTATAAATAAAATTATGTGAATAATTATTTTTAAAAATATATATGTAAGTAAAAATAATGAAACAATGTCACAAAGGATATGAAGGAGAAACTGGGAATACTCCCAAGACACCCACATTACACATGAAGTGATACACTGTTATTTGAAGGTGAAGTTAAATTACTTCAAAAAACAATATATATATATTTTGTTTGTTTGTTTGTGTTTGTTTTGTGTTTGTTTTTGCCATAGGGTGCATGTGTTTGCCAGAGAGAGAGAGAGAGAGAGAGACAAATCATTCTCCAGTGATGATGGTCACACTGCAGACCCTTCTCCTCCATTATCCTTTTGGGATTTTGGTCACTCATACAAACTCTGCTGGCATGATTTTAAAACCACTTAGCCTGGGACTTGAATCATGTCAATGTTTTGGAGTCTAGTATCTTAACCACTATGCAACCTACTGGCCCCCAAAATATATATTCTTAATATGAGGACAAATTGTAAAAATATTGTTTAAATGTATAATTGATATACAAAGAAAGAGATAAATTTAATCATATAAAATTATAATTAAAACCACATATGGTAGCAAAAAAAGGAACAAATACCAGTAAAAATATGTAGCAACTAGAAAATAGGTATCAACATGCTACCACAGCAATAGTCACTTTAAATGTGAATACAGCAATCAAATGTAAGATTGTAAGAATAGATGAAAAGATTCATCTATGTATTAATTATAATAAACCAATTTTAAATATGAGCAATTCAAATAAATTGAAATAAAGTGACAGAGAAAAATATATCATGCTAACATTAATCAAAAGCTGAAGTGACTACATTTAATTCACACAAAGCTGACTATAGAACAAGGAAGATTATCAGAGGCAAAGAGCATAATGAAAAATACCTCAGTTCTCTCAGACGCCATCCTAGCGCAGTACTGCCCTACTACTAAAATCAGATAATGACATTACAGTATAAGAAACTGCAGACAATACCTTACACATAATAGATGCAAAAATTCTCAAAAAATTAGCAAATTAAATCCTACAATGTATAGAAAGAATTACATACCTCGATGGGAACCAGCAGTTAGTGTAATGGCTATGTTGCTGGACTCCCACATAATCAACCGCGGTTTGCGTCCCGGACCCGGTGGCTTAAAACTCACGCCGGGCGCATGTGCGTGCGGGCCCAAGATCCCGAGAGGAGAATGGAAGAGAAGGGATTGCAGCGTGACCATCCCCTCTGGGGGGGTGATTTCTCGCTTTCTGTCTCTCTGTCTCTCTGTCTGTCTCTGTCTGTCTGGCGAGCGCACGCGCCCTATAGCAAAAAAATCTTTCCAAAAAAAAAAAAAAAGAAGAAAAGAATTACATACCTTGAACATCGAACAAGTGTGATTTATTACTATATGCAAGGTTGGTTTTACACTTTCAAAAATCACTCACTGTAAGTCACCACATGAACATGCTACAGAAGAAAAATCAGATAATCATATCAATTGAACTGACAATCATTTGACAAAAAACAACTTCTACTTGTGATAGAAAACAAACAAACTTCACTAAGAGTATCAGAGAATTTTGTCAACTTAAAAACACCAAAGGAACTATAGTGGCCCTGTACTTAATGGTGAGAAACCAGAAATTTCTTCACAAGACCATGAAAAAGAAAAGGCTACCCACTTTAATCAAAGTTAATTCAGCAATGGACTAGAAATCTTAGTACAGTAAACAAGAAAAGGAAATAATGTTTATAGTTTGGACATAGAGAAATAAAACTAGATGCAAATGGCACACTTGTGTATGTGGAAATCCCAAAGACTATATAAGACAAAGAAATGAGTATAACAGGTTGCATGATATGGGTCCAGCATACAAAATTATAAACTTTCCTTTACTAACAATGAAATATTAAGATTTGAGATTTTTTTTTGAGAGGTTTTTGCAATAGGGCGCGTGCGCTCGCCAGACAGACAAAGAGAGACAGAGAGACAGAAAGTGAGAAATCACCCCCCAGGGGGGATGGCCACGCAGCAATCCCTTCTCCTCCATTCTCCTCTCGGGATCTTGGGCACGCACGCACACGTGCCTGGCAACATTTGAGATTTTGAAGTACCATTTCTAATATTAGGTTGTCAGAAAAGCCATGAGTATGTTTCTATGTTTTTCTGTGCAAAAAAAAAAAAATGCATCATGACTTTTCCAACAACACTATAGTGTCAAATAATGAAGTTCACAGGTATAAGTTAAACAAAATATGTACATAGTATGTGTGCAAATACTACAAAACACTGAATCAAAGAAGATCTAATTAAATAGACAGCCTCCGTTCATGGATTAGAAGACTCCATGCTATTAAAATGCCAATTCTTCCAGGACCAGCAGATGGTATAATGGTTACGTCGCTGGACTCCCACATATTCAGCTGCCGTTTGACTCCCAGACCTGGTGGCTTAAAACTCATGCCAGGTGCATATGCGTGCTTGCCCAAAATCCTGAGAGGAGAATGGAGGAGAAGAAATTGTAGTGTAATCACCCTCCCTGGGGTGTGGCTTCTTGCTTTCTGTCTCTCCAGTGAGCACATGCACCCACTAGCAAATATCTCTCTAAAAGAAAAGAAAAAAAAAAAAAAGCCAATTCTGCCAACCTTGCCTATAGATACAGTGACTTTCCAGTCAAGCTGATTTATTACACTGCAAGGTGAGTTTTACATCTGAAAAATCATTCCATACAATCCACATCCACCAAGGTAAAGAATAAAAAATATTATATCAATTGATAGTGAAAACTGTTTGGCAAATCCTAACACCCACTTTTGGTTAAAAAACAAGTTTTCAGTAAGTTATTGTCTAACTATCAAAAAATAAATAGTTAAGATACATGGAAAGGCAAAAGATCTATAAAGAAGAAAGGTGTATATCTCACACTCATCAATTCTCAGAATTTCTATAAAGTTGTCCAGTAACTGGACAATATGGTGTTAATAAAAAACAAAAACAAAAACAAACAAACAAAAAATACTAGGCCCATACATTAATGGAATAAACCAGAACTCCCACAAATAGACCTATTCAAATATATTCAACTGATCTTTGACAACTAAACTAAGACAATTTAATGAACAATCTCTTCAACTAATGGTACTGCAGCAAATGTACATCACATGCCAAAAATAAATAAATAAATAAATTACAAACTTAGCCACAGACCTTACACCTTCCTTAAAAATTAATTGAAAATGGGGGTGCGCGGCGGAAGCCGCGGG
>NW_006159787.1:4805497-4827459 GCF_000334495.1 Tupaia belangeri chinensis
AGGGACAATGGAGGAGGAAGATGGGACATGGCAGAGGGTGGGGATGGGGAATCTAGGATGGCAAAACAAAAGGCAAGGTATGCAGGACACAAAAATTGGGAAATCATTTGCCGAGAACATATATGTTGATGTGCTTGATTGAGCCAATGCACAGTGTATTTTGGATACAAAATTCATATGTGTGTTGTGATGAGAAAAAAAATTTATAATAAAAAACAAAGTATAAAAAAAAATTAATTGAAAATGGATCATGGACTGTTAAGTCAAAACCATTACATTTCTTTGTTTTTGTTTTTGTTTTGGAGAGGTTTTTGCTATAGGTCGCGTGCGCTCACCAGAAAGAGAACGAAAGAGAGACAAAAAGCGAAATCACCCCCCAGGGGAGATGGCCATGCTGGAATCCCCTCTCCATTCTCCTCTTGGGATCTTGGGCACACATACCTGGCATGAGTTTAAGCCACCGGATCTGGAACCCAAACTGCTGTCGACTACATGCGAGTCCAGCGACATAGCCATTACTATGCCAATTGTTACATTTCCATAGGAAAATACCTATGTAATGGTGGGTTTGGCAATATTTTAGACAGATACCAAAGACAAGACTCTGGAAAACAAAATTGACATTTAAAAATGTCTGTTCTCCGAAGCATACCATTAAGGAAATTAAAATATTAACCAATACCATGAGGAAATGTTTTCAAAACATTTATTTTATTTTATAAAAAGCATGTATCCTAACTATACAAAGAACTTATAAAACTTTATAAGAAACAAATGAATTTAAAGATGAACAAAGATCTGAATTAACACCTTATCAAAGAAAATGTACAGATGGCAAATAAGCATATGAACAGCTGCTAAACATCTTTTGTCATTAGGAAAATGCAAATTGAAACAACACTGATAAACCACTGCACACTTGCTAGATGATTATATATATATATATATACACATATACATATATATATATATATATTGTTTGCAGTCAGTGACACTGAGCAACAGGAGTCCTTATTCATTCATTCACTGCTACTGAAAGTGCAAAACACTACAGTTAATTTGCAAGACAGCTGGAAATTTCTTACAGAGCTAAGCATTATCCTATTTAACATGGCACTTATACTCTAGATATTTTCCCTACTTATTTAAAAACTTAAGCCTGTTACAAAACATGCATAGAAATATTCAGAGCAACTTTGTTAAAAATTGCCACGAAGTGGAAGCAATCAATGTTTCTTTCAATAGATGAATGGATAAACAAGTATGGTATATCCGTATAATGGAATATTATTCAGCCATAAAAAATAACCTACCAAGCTCCTAATAAAGTAGGCATATTAAAAGGGATATGTTTCACTATAAGAAGTCACTCTGAAAATTTTACTTACTGTATAAATTTATTAATATGACATTATGAAGAAGTAAAAACTATAGGATGGTAAACATATCAGTGATCAGAGGCTTGGAATTGAGGGGTATTAAATAAGTGAAGTGCAGGGTAATTTTATAGCAAGCAAGCAATTCTGTGTTTTGTAAAGCTTCATAGTATAATTATATGGCAGTGAAACTATTCTGTATAATATTTAAATGGTGGATCATGACACTTGTGCATTCTGTGTGTCAAAAGTCATAGAATTTTATTTTTTGAGAAGATTTTGCTACAGGGCACGTGTGCTTGCCAGAGAGACAGAGAGAGACAGAGAAACAGAAAGCGAGAAATCACCCCCCAGGGGAATGGGCATGCTGCAATTCCTTCTCCTCCGTTTTCCTCCCGGAATCTTGGACAGGCACGCACACGTGCCCGGCATGAGTTTAAGCCACTGGGTCTGAGACTTGAACCCCAATCGACTACATGGAAGTTCAGTAACATAGTCATTTTGCTAACTGCTGGTGCCAAAAGTCATAGAATTTTAAAACACAGTAATAGATTTTAATGTATGCAAGTTAAATATATATAAACAAATAAATATATATATGTATATATATATATAATATATATATATAAATCAGGGAGTTAAATAATACAATGTAAAATGTGAGTAAACATTTACTGTATTACAAATGTATGAGACAACCTCAGTGAAAGAAGTAGGGGAAAAGATGCTGAGCCAGTTAATTGGAAATGAGTGGAATCTTTAAATGCAAAAGGAATGGTATGTGAGAATTATATACTGGTTGAGGTGATAAAGTTGTTTTTCACGGAGGTGAGAGTGTGCTATTCTGAAACCACTATATACATGAACAAAAATGAACATTTAAATAAATGAATGGCCAGTGATTGGAGCAGGTTTCTCAGTGTTAGAGAGGGAGAGGAGTTAGAGGAAAATGATAAAATTACCCACGTAGTAATGGATTAGAATTAGAAACATCATTATGAGTTCATGTTTAACTTAATATAGATACAGATGGATAAATATGAAAATATTTATATATTTTGTATAAACATGGGATAATATACATACATATACTTCCTTTTTTGATTAGGTGAGATTGTGTAGAAAGGACAACAAACCAGCATTAATAATCACCCTGCTCCCATATCATAGTTTCTCCAATATAAAGAACCAGGACTTCATGAAGAAATGGATGGTTCTAGGGCTGGGTCAGTAATATTCAAGATGAGCCAGAAGCATCTTTGTAACCTCTGGACATACTTTTTGGTTTAGATGAGAGCAAAAGAGTGGAGGCCGCATGATGGGGTCAATGCCCTTGTAATATGAGGAAGAGACAGCATGTGTCCTCCTTATAGCTCTTCTGCCTTGTGAGGCTATAGCTATACAGAAGGCAACCAGCCATAAGCTAGAAGGAGGACTCTCACTAAAAAACAAATCTACCGACATCTTGTTCCAGGACTTCCTAGCTTCCAGAACTGTGAAATATAAATGTATGTTCTTTGAGCCACCCAGTCTGTGAAATTTTGTCATTGCAGCCTCAGGTGATGAAGACAGTAAATATTATATTTATTCTTGAAATGGAAGATTATAAAAATTAGTATTTTAACCTTTGTTCTAAGATTTTGTGGTTATCTTTCCTTGATGTATTTCTTTCAAAGCTTAAAAGAAGTTTATATTTTTCTAATTGTAAGTGGATGGGCAACATGGAGATCTACCAAAACAGCCTTTATCTTTCATTTTTTAAGAGATATTTTTGCTAGATGGTGCATGAGCTCTCCAGAGAGACAGAAACAGAAAGACAGAAAGCGAGAAATCATTCCCCTGGAGGAGATGGCCAAGCCACAATCCCTTCTTCAATTCTCTTCTCATCCTCTCAGGATTTTGGGCGACACACACACAGGCATATAGTGTATTTTAAGGCCCCAGAACCAGGACTTGAACCATGGTTGACTATGTAGGAGTCCAGTAAACAACAATTATGCCATCTGCTGGTCCCAAAACAATCTTTATCTTAAAGCCACACAACCGGGGCCAGCAGGTGATGTGTGATGGTTGGGGTGCTGGAATTCCACATAGCCAATCATGATTCAAGTCCTGGATGTGACAGCTTGCTTTCTCACCCCCCACACCACCCCCGTCCCTCTCTCTCTGTCTTTGGTTAAGTTAAAATTATAATAATCATAACAAATAAAATAATTCTTAAAGAAAAAAAGCCAAACAACCACAGAGAATAAAGGAAAGGTTAAAAATTTCTTCCCACTATACACAGTAACCAGGAGAGGGAGGAGGAGTTAAGGTTAGTGCCATAAAGTTAAATATCCATGTATGGCAGGCTCTTGGCTAGTAATGGGGCCGTTAACCAGCTTCATGGTTCCAGGCCAGAGAGGCAGCACCCAGGAAGACGGAAAGTAACCAAGGGTAATTCACATGCCTGTCTCTAGTAAATGTCACATATGGATATGATACTCTTCATTCTAGAATTAATAAACACGGAAAAATAATAATAACAGCATGAGGCCTAACAATCAATTCTGCAACACAACTAAGTACTGTGGATGTGTAGATGTAAAGAAAGACATATGGTATGACTTTTTAAGTAAATTATAATGGAAAATAAGAAATATTACATGTGCTTGCTATGTTATTGATTATGTCAGTTGAATGAATAAGCATAATTTAGAAATCAAAATAAAGATATGACATATGGAAAGGTCTTTATACATAGTGAGTAAGAACAAAAAATGCTAGTGAAGATTTTTCTAAAAAGAAGGAATAAACTTAATACTGGTCTTGTTTGCAATTCCAAAATCAAAAACATTCTGAATATTACAAGTTTTTATCACTTCATGATAAAACATCGCCTTAATTGACATAAGCCTATTTATAGTCTTTATCTCACTTCCTCTGGCTTTTGGTTATTCATTTCACACAGCTCGGAAACTTCAGTAACCTCTGCGAAATGCCATTCTGGGGCTGGTTTTGTGGTGTAGTGGTCTTGTGCTGCTCAAGAGAAATCAGGTCCTACATGACGACTGAGGTTTGAGTCCCCGAATCCAGACATTCTGGAACACTCTGAGCACATGTCCTCCAACAAGCTGGAAAACTGGAGGAAGGGGAAACAGGGTGAAGAGACACTATGGGGTGCTCATTTCTGGTTTCTTTCTTATTCACACATACAACGTGAACACTCTCTCTCTCTCTCTGTGTCTCTCTCTCTTTGTCTCTCTCTCACTCACACAGATAACACAAACACTCCCCTCTCTGTCTCTCTGTCTCTCATACGCAAACACTGTCATCATTAAATGAAAAAATAGAAAAGCCATTACATTTTATTTTTCCTACTTGTGTTTGTGTTATTTTAAAACACATGTTCAGAATTAATTCATTAAATTATCTTATGTGTGTTATAGCTAACAAGGTAAAAAATTCATAGTTTTCAAGCTTAAGTCTATAATAAAGAAAAGTACATTAGCAAAACACTGAATAGCTTTATTTCATGAGTAAAGTTGGAGCAGACATTTGATTGGAGCAGACATTTGAGTAAAAATTTGATTGGAGCAGACATTTGATTGGAACAGACATTTCTCAAATGAGAAACACTGACCTCCAATAGACTATTTAGCACCATAAATGTCTACATTTGTTATTGGAAAATTTTCCTGCCAGAAGTGTTGGAATACCCTTCTTCCCTTTAGACATAAAGTGTATATTCATTGTATATGTTTCCATTTCCAAACAAAATTTAACATTTTGTTAAAGCACTTCTGAGATTCACACTACTAAAGTACTAGAATTAGGAGTAGTGACAACAACAACAAAAAAGTACACAGTCCTTTATGTTTTCTTTTCTTATACCTAGACTTTATTTACAATTTATAGCAATGCACTTTTATTCCACTTAAGATAATGGGCAGTGGTATTGAAATAATATTCAAGAAATAATTTAGTTTTATATGTTGCAAAATTTTCAACTCCTTTTTTGGTAATATACCTTAATATCTTTATGGAAACAATCCTTATTTCATTTTGCCATGTTGTTTTTATTGTTATGTGTTTAGAAGTTAAAGTTAGAAGTTTAAAAATGTGACAAGTATACAAAAAAAATAAGTTATATAACCTGAGTGAAAATACAGAAGCTCCTAAGATAGTGGCGAAGGAAAATAAAAAAAACACTATGGTAAGACATAAAAAAAATCTAAATTCAATTCTAGGAATACTGACACAACTTCATGTGCCTGGCTTTTATTTTAAAATTTACTTTAACATAAAGTAAAGCTACAATCTCAAAGTAAACTAACACACACACACAAACACACACACATACACATCTTATAAAAGAAAAAAAAATATTTCTGTCAAACTCTGTGAAGAAGCTGCAGAGAAAACAATTCAGTGAGAAAATATAAATGAATCTGAAATGTTTGGATGTGAAAAGCCAGTATGTGCTCTTGACAAAACATGTGATCATTGAAAAAGAGATTTATTTCTATTATCAATAGCCTTATAATCCTAAATTGTTTTATAAATTTTTAATTATAAATTTGAAAAATATGACTGTAATTAAATTCAATAAAAATTTTCAACATCCTGGATAGTATTTGTATGATGAGAAAAATAAGTGAAAATATTCAGGTAGCTTAGTGAGGTAAGTTTAAAATTTTGCTAGTGTCCAACTGAAACTGAATGTGTAACTACTGTGATATAAATGAACATTCCATGCATAGTTTTACAAAATATGCATTTTCCATGAGTTTTCTGATAACTCCTTATACATATAGCCAGGTCTTCACTTAAGCAATATACAAAAATCTTACTTGTAATAGAAAATTCAAATAAAATTGATGAGGTAAGGGAAATAGCAACAGTGAAATTGAAGTTTTTAAAAAATTTTGTTTGTTTTGTTATTTTGGGTGAGATTTTTGTTATAGGGTAGGTGCATTTGCTCGAGATAGAGAGACAGAGTGACTGAAAGTGATTAATCACCCCTCATGGGGAATGGCCATGCTATGGCCTTCTCCTCCATTCTCCTCTCAAGATTTTGGGCACATACGTAAACGTGAGGTTTTTTTTTTTTTTTTTTTTTTTTTTTTTTTTGAGATTTTCGCTATAGGGCATGTGCGCTCCTATAGGGCATGTGCGCTCACCAGACAAACAGAGAAAGACATAGAGACAGAAAGCGAGAAATCACCCCCCCAGGGCGGATGGTCACGCCGCAATCCCTTCTCCTCCATTCTCCTCTCGGGATCTTGGGCACGCACGCACACGCACCCGGCGTGAGTTTTAAGCCACAGGGTCCAGGATGTGAACCACAGTCAACTACGTGGGAGTCCAGCTACATGGCCATTACGCTAACTGCTGGTTCCCGTAAACGTGAGTTTTAAGCTGGGTCCGTGACTCAAACCATGGTTGCCTATGTGGGAGTTCAGCAACATAACCGTTATACCATCTGTGATCCCAATTAAATTGAAGTTTTGAAAAAAGAGGCTGAAGATTATTTATTTGACTCATTATGACAGAAGTTTGGGAGTCCCTGTTTTCTTTTGCTATTATTTCACCAACTTTCCAGAACAGAGTCTTATCAGCCTGCCTTCACTAACATACAGATTTCTAAAACAACTATAATGAGTAAGAATAAGGGAACTGCTACCTGTGTCCTAAAATCTACCTGATCCAAACTGTCACAAACTAAGCATTTTCTCTAATCCCATTAGTCTTCTTTTAAATAATTATTTTATTTAACTTTATTATTTAACTTTATTATTATTTTCCAGTTTGATCAGACAGAGAGAGAGAGAGAAAGAGAGAGGGAAAGTGAGAAAGCAAGCTACCAGGTCCAGAGTTGAATTACAGTTGGCCATGTTGGAGTCCAGCACCTTGAACCACCACACCATTAGCCGGCACCCCCTTTTTAAAAATGTAGTTTTTTAAAGAATCATTTTATTTAACTTTACTATTATTTCTCATTAACCTTTTGACAAAATTATCTTAATCATGAGTTTTGTTGTCTTCTCCCTAACATACACACAGAATCCACTGATCCACAAAGTCTGGTATTTCTAGAGAGGTAGGTAGAAAGAAATAGAATTGTATATATAAGAGAGAGAGAGAGAGAGAGAGAGAAATACCCAAATGTTCATAGAAAATTTGTATTATGAAATATATATATGCATGGATTTTAAAAAGTTTTTACACTAAAATAAGCTCCTATGCATTAACACTATGATTAACAGTGAAACAAAAGCTTGTTTTTATTCATTTCTTTGAAGTCCTCTTGTAATTAGAAATAGGTTGCCTTTATTCTGTTCCAATTATCTTATTCACTGTTCAGGTTCCATAACTCTCATACACTATTGTTTATATTAATTTCTTGACACCTCCTACCACACATTTCTGATATTTACTCCTTCTAAAGTACCATTTAAAACAAGTCGCTCTCACCACTTGCAGATCTTCAAAGCTTATCATGGTCTGTTAAATCTAACTGACTTAGCTCGGCATTTAGGTCTTTTAATAATGCGGCCTTAAGTAATCGTCTAGTATTTGACCACAGTTTCCAGGTCCTACTTAGGTCTTTCTGTGAAGTTGTCTTTCTTCTGATGAACATTAAACAAAGATAGTCCAAGTGACTTTTAATAAGCCACTTGCCCTTTCCATGCTTTTGTAGTAAGAGCAAATACAAGCATAGTTCTTCACATTGTTTTATAGGTTGCGTTGTTGAGTTGTTCAGTGCTAAGAACTTTGGGCTATTCATATTAAATACATATTGGAAGTTCAGAGTGTTGTGCCAGAAGAGCCCAAAATAGCTATAGATGAATAACTTCTATACGTCCCTAATCGAAGATCTGGGGACTATTTAGCAGAGAACATTCATTGTTTTGTTATAATTTACTGCATGGAATTAAACTTTTATCCTCTCCCTTTGAAATGTCTTTATAAGTAAACACCACCACATACGCTGTCAGTTTATATAGGTATATTTCATTAAAAATCATGTACGATTTAATCAATCCTCTTTAGCAAGTTCTGAATTGTCTTACAGTATTCATGACAAAGTGTGTGTATGTGTATATGTATGTGTGATGTGTGTGTGTGTGTATGTGTGTGTGTGTGTGTGTGTGTGTGTGTATATATATATATATATACTTTTCCTTTTTAAGGAAAAGGAAAAGTAGAAAAGTAACTGGGACTTTTGTGTTATTCCTAGTCTAAAGAAGCTCTGCTTTTTTCCAGCATTGCTTTTTAAGTGAAGTTGACATTGTATTTCTTCCATCTCACATCCTAAAATAAGCTATAGCATGAACCCCAAAACATCTTTTATTTATACACAGAAAACTTTACTTCATTTTGTGGACTTTTAAAGAATATCTCTCTTGGACCAGAAGACGTAGGTTGTGCCTTCCCATGGGAACTTGTTCTGTATAGATAATCATGCCTAACTGCTTATAAAAGTTAGGCATGATTATCTATACAGAAATCACCCCCCCCACCAGGGAGGATGGCCACACCCAATCCTTTCTCCTCCATTCTCCTCTCAGGATCTTTGGCACACACGCACACATGCCTGGCATGAATTTAAGACACCGGGTCCTGAGCTCGAACTGCAGTCGACTACATGGAAGTTCAGCGACATAGCCATTACGCTAACTGCTGGTCCCAAATGTAAATACTTTTATAAAGCGTCTTATCAGTACTGATAGCCAGAGATGTCTTTCTTAGAGATCTGGAAGCAGTTGCTTTGAAATGTAATCATCAAGGAAGATAGAGCCCTTATCTCCTGTTCTAGTAGGAGCACAAGAACTTAACTGTGGTGGTAGATACCCTGCTGCAAGTTAGCTGTAAAACTACCTCCTGCTCTGAAGATATGAGAATATTTTCCCCCCCTGTGGGTAGAGCAGATTAGAATATAGATTCCCCTATAGTCTCTCTCTCCTGCTGGTGTCAAGAAAGCTTCCCACCCTTATTCAGTTTAAGTTATGAGTTAAATTTAAGTTATGGCTCTCTTGGAGCAATAGCCTTAAATAAAGTTTTCTTTGCTATGGTATTTCCTAGAACAATTTTTGTTTTGATTATGCTAACCAAAATTTTATTACCAAAAACTGTCTTTTCTCAACTGTTTGAAAATATGTAAGGAAAAGGGAACAGAAGGAAAAAAAGAAAAATCAGTGGACAAATCCAATTTCATCAACTTTAAAAGTTGGTAGAAACTTGTTGAAATTTTTTTTTCATTAAACTCTGGCTATTATCCATGGAGTTACACAGGTAGAAGGAATGAAGGCAGTCTGAGAAATTATAGTACCTCAGGATACCACAACTTTTGCTAAGAGGGTCAGATTGAAAATACACAGTCAATAATCATGCTCATTTTTCCCAGACATATATAGGAAAATAAATAATGAAAAGAGAGTAGTATTCCCCCAAATTGTACAAGTGTCAAAAAATATAGCCACCCTCCTGAGTGTTATTGTGCCTTGCTGTCTAATTCAGGCATAATCATCATTTCTTCTGTCAAAACACACCAAAAATAATGTGTAAGAAATTGGAGAGACTCGTTCATATTCCCAGTGATGAATTAAGACCATGATGGTCCCCATACTCAGCTCCCTGCTCTAGCAAAGTCAAGAACATTGAAGTATTATATAGAGTATGCTAAGAATTAATAACCTCTCGAAAGAGTGGTCACTTAAAAGTCATGCTACAAAAATTACTGCAATTTGCAGGAAGACTGACTAAGAAGAATCTTCTCACTATAAATATTCATGTGTGTAATTATTTTCTACTTTCCAAACATTGACATTCAGTGTTTGAGAAATTGACAGTAAAGATGTGTATTAAGAATGAATTGAGTTATATTTATTGTAAAAGTAATGCCTATATGTTACAGAAAATTTAGAACATATAAACCAGCAAAAGTTAAGAATCTAAAATCATCTACAAATCCACAATCTGGTGATAGTCACTAACATTTCCATAAAATATACTTGCAGGTATGTACAGAATATTTAGTTTAGCTTAAGACTTTACCTCATACTATGGATTACACATTGTTGTAAGTAATATATCAACATTACTGCATTTAATATTTATAAAAGCTATATAAAATGAGAACTATTATCCATCTTTTACAGCTAAAGAAATAAGCACAGAAAGGTTGAGTAACCTTCCTAAGCCCACATTTACTAAGTGATCAAGCTAGATTTTAATCAGGCAATCTGAATTCATAGCTCTTGTTCTTATATAACAGAATGTCTATCACTAAATCCTTATTTTGAGAAAGTTGGCTTGCCCGAAGTTTTTAATTTTTTTATGCAAGATAATTGTGAGTCTTTTATAGTTACATTTTTATGCATATTTTCCCACACATCTTATTGGGGTAAATTTATAGAATAGTGTTGCTTAGTCACAGAGCATATCTCTTTTAAAAATTGTGATGTCAATAATCAAATTTCCTTTAATGTAGATATTATCAATTTTAGTCTCAATTATAATGTAACAAAATATCTTTTTCTTAAAGAATTATTTATCTTTATTTATTTATTATTATTGTTTTCCAATTTAACTAGAGAGAGACAGAAAAAGAGAGAGGCAAAGTGAGAAAAGAAGGCAACAGGTCTTAGACTTGAACCATAGTCGGCCATGTGAGAGTCTGGCACCTTTAACCACCATGTCACCTGCTGGCCCCCAGAAAGGATCTTTTCATTTCTGCCTTCTCACAATAAGCGGTTTTCTACACTACTCCAGCCTCACCACTCTATCCAAAAGTGAAGACAAAAGCACATTTGAAATAAAAATTCTATCATAATTTTTTATTATTAGTCAAAAAAAACTATATGAAATAATTGCACTAACTTTGCTTTGTAGTTCTACTTCATAGCACTTTGAGAAGTCTTCATTTCATCCTAGTTTAATTTCATTACTTTTATTAATTCAGGACATACTAAGTACAGGCTACTCTACTAGGTACAGTTAATAATACAAAAATTAATATTACTTTTGCTTTATTTTTTTTTTGAGAGGTTTTTGCTATACGGCACGTGCGCTCGCCAGACAGACAGAGAGAGACAGAGAGACAGAAAGCAGGAAATCACCCCCCAGGAGGGGTGGCCACGCCGCAATCCCTTCTCCTCCATTCTCCTCTTGGGATCTTAGGCACGCACGCACACGCGCCCAGCGTGAGTTTAAGCCACCAGGTCCGGGACTCGAACCGCGGTCGACTACGTGGGAGTCCAGCGACATAGCCATTACGCTAACTGCTGGCCCCTTACTTTTGCTTTTTAATTAGTGTGTTGTCTAAGGGAGAAGTTATCCATATAAACGGTTTATGTATAAGACAGAATGAAGGCATTGTTAATTACAGATACAAGTAGCATATTTTTATGTTACAGAAGGGTGAATATAAACATATAATTAATTCTAAAGGAAATCTCTATTGTGATGTTACCTTTACCCTTAAGAAATAATGTTCTAATGGGTGGAAAAACGTTGCCCAGGAACATGATAAAAACAAGCCACAAAAAACATAAAAGTTCATGACATTTTCTGAAAATAAACTGGGATTGTTGAAAGAGCTTTATTTTGAATTATCAGTGGGGATGTCTAGTGGGAAATGGCTTGATTTTTCAGAAATAAATATAATTTTTATAAATATATTCAGATGTAAATATAAATGTTATCATCTATTTTGCAAACAAGTTTTTCTATCAGCTTTCTAATCAACACTGCCCTCAAGAGGTCCAGGTGTCTCCACTGACATAATTTGATTCATGCAAACATCTCTATCTAGCAATTGAAAACAAAGTATATTAAGTTCCTGCTCTGTGCTTCAGACTGTTTGAGGCACTGGAGAGAGCAAACTTACATCCTTCTTTCAGGGAGCTAACATTCAAGGGAAAAAAGAAAAAAAAAATTTAAATATAAAAATAAAAGGAGAAGGAACCAGCAGTTAGCGTAATGGCTATGTCGCTGAACTCCCATGTAGCTGTCGGCGGGTTGAGGTTCAGACCCCGGGGCTTTAACTCATGTGCGTTCATGACCAAGATCCCAAGAGGAGAATGGGGGAGAAAGGATTGTGGCATGGCCATCCCCCCTGGTGGGTGATTTCTCGCTTTCTATCTCTCTGTCTCTCTCTTTCTGGCGAGCGCACACACCTTAAAGCATAAACCTCTCCAAAAATAAATAAATAAATAAATAAAAGGAAAAGATTAGTAGTAGAAGCTAACGGGTTAAAATTAAACCAGAAGTTGAGATAGACAAGACAGAGCAAAACAAGCAAAGTCTCAAGGAGTATATTGCAAGCAGAATGAAGAGGACACCTGTTCAGGAGCTATTTGTCACAAAAAGTGTGCTAAGTGACTGTGACAGTGGCCATTGCTACTGTTAGCTATAACAAAAATTTTTCAAAATTGTTTACTACTTATTTAGTCCTTTTTTTTTTGGTCTACTCAGGGAGGATGTGTACCAAAATGTATCGTTTCATTTTTAATTTTTATCTGCTTAGGAGTTACAAGAATTTTTCCCAACTATTAAGTACCTTCCTCAGATTGCTATAGATGTAGATGCCCAGTCATCAACACCTATTGTCCTTCCTAGTCCTGCCATTGTCATCCAGTCTCACATACCAGTCTATGCTTTATCCTCCCAGATCGTATACTCATTAAATATCCCACACAAAGCAAAGCAATATATCACCAGATTATGTTTGCCTCAAGATTTTTTTTCTCTTGAGAAATGATTAGAAAGGAGATTTCTCATAAAAATGCACCTTCCCTTCTCGTTCAGAATTGGGCTTGCTCTCCTCCTTCATGATTCCACCTCAATTTGATTAGTATTGACATATCAGTAGCTTGATGCTTTTCAACTTTTTCCTTTTATTCTGGGATATTATACATTTTTTGAAATACACATTGTAATGTAACACTATCAGTGTATACTATATTTTCTTTTCACTATGTACACATGCCTAAATATGAAAATAACAGTACTGCATGCAAATTTAAATACATAGTTATAACCACTATTCTGACAAATAAAATGTTTATTTTATACTGTAATAGGCCCTGAAGTAAACACATATTCATCAACATATTATCATTAAGTAATTCTACTAATAGAATTTTAGGAATTGTGGTAGGGGCTTACGTCAAATTTATGTGACTATCACCCTTTATGAAAAGGAGACAAGTTAGTAATTCTTTCTCAGATGTCTTATTTTACATGAGCCTTGGCCATTTGAATCCAAGTTTTCTAGATTTTTGACATACTCATTCCAAGGCTATAAAATGAATACTAAGCATTTTTAGTTGTTTATCCCGGGGAAGAAAGTTCTTTGGGGGTTTCAAGTTGTTTGGAGATTGTCACTTGATGTATTGCTTTAATCATTTTGTTGTTTTAATCAATGTGCACATGTGCTCAGAGGGATCAGACGAGCATAATATAATGAACGCCAAAAATAACAAGTAAGAAAACCTCTGGGTCCTCTCCAATTCCAGAATATAATGTAATCTCTGAACCAAATGAAAGTGTCCCTGGTCCAATTTGTTCAAAGGGAACATGATCAATTTATCTTCTCCCAAAGAGAAATAAAAGGAAGGAAAATGTAAAGGTAGTTGGAGCCCCAAATATATTCAGAGATGCTCTTAACACGTCAAATAAATGTCACTTTCACCTGAGGAAAAGAACATCAGAAATAACTGTTTCGGAGATACACAGTAGTGTCCTTTTAGTTAATATTTTAAAGGAAAACAAAATATGTTTAAGCATCTGCAAGTGAATAAACCATAGTAGAATCTAATTTTTTAAGTTCTTACTCAAATTACATATATAGTTACTCTTCTAGAAATATTTAATTTGTTATTATTATTTAAATTTGCTATAAAGCATGTATCCTCACCAGATACAGACAAAGAGAGATAGAGAGGGAAAGTGAGAAAGCAAGTTGCCAGGTACAGGACTCGAACTGTACATGGCCATGTGGGAGTCCAGTGCCTTGACCACCATGCCACTTAATGGCTCCAACATATATAATTACTTTAATAATTATGTCAGTCACCATATCTTATGTTTATTTAGTACCAGACAGAAAACTAAAGACATTAAAACATACCACATTTTAATTCCCACAGATATCTTAGAGGAGAGAGAGTTTTTACAATCTTTATTTTTTTTTTTTTCGAATGAGCAAACTGAGGCTTAGGGATTTTAAGCAAAAGAGATGATTAGAACAAACAAAAATATTAAGCTCTTAGCTCCTTTGCTACTTTTAGAAATTCTTTTACTTTTATAATGTTTTTATTTGGGTGTGTAACTACATACACAATTATGTTTTAATGAAACCGGCATTTCATATTCAGACCTTCTGTGTTCCTTCCCCTTTTTTCTTTACTACCTTCCATCATGGCTTAGTCCTTGCACACTCCAATAAGTGGTCGGTCTCCAAACTGCCTGGATGTTTGCACCTTCATTTCACTTATTTGTTTTGTCGTAATACTAGCCTTTGTTTCTCTTCTCCACTTGCCTTTCTTTTTTATATAATTAGTTAATGGGTCCTCTTTTAATGAAATCTTTTCCTGACTCTATTATGAGATCTTCCAGATTTGTATGATGTTCTATGACCAACGTCATTTTTTTGTATAGTTCTTGATGTTACCCTGGGATCTTGGATAGTATTATTTTTCATCACAATTTATCATCTAATTATTGACAAATTCATAAATAACAATGAACAATTTTTTCTTATTGCTTTATTGTATATTGAAAGAGAAAATCTATTAGAACAAAAAAGAGAATACAAAAAGAAATAAATTTCTAACCATTATTAATAATAATGCATTATGGGGGCCATTATGGGGGTGGCATGGTCATTAAGGGCACTGGATTCCCACATGACCAGCCACAGTTCGAGTCCCAAACCTGGTGGCTTGCATTCTCACTTTCTATCTCTCTCTTCCTCTTTTGCTCTCTGGTCAAATTTAAATAAATAAATGAATGAATTTAAATAAAATAGTTCTTAAAAATGCATTATGTTTGCATTCTTTTGAAACATAAATGGATGTTATAGAGTTTGCAGCATGTCTTCATCAATTGATGTATTACTCTGCCCTTGCTTTAAAATTGTATAAATAAAGCAGGTGGATTATTTATGATTATTTGAAGATCCTCTATTTTTTTTCTGGTCACTAATTTCATACTCCTAATTTCAGTGCATTGATGAGGTAGTTTTATTGACATTATTCTAAAATGAAAATTTCTCTGCCATTTTTAAGGAAAGCATAAATATTTTCAACAAAAATATCTATAAAAGAAGTATGATTAACAATAAGAAAATGAAAAAATTGATTTAAAAATTGGCAAAAGATACAGACATTTTATCTAAAGCATATACAGGTGGAAAAGAAGCATTTGAAAAGATTATGAATATCATATGTGATTAGGAAACTAGAAATTAAAACAGCAATGAGATAACATTACCTACCTGTTAAAATGGCTGAAATCCAAAGCACCAACAACACCAAATGCTAGCAAGGATGGAGGAGCTGTAGGAAATTTTGCTCATTGCTGATAGAAATATAAAATGGTAGTTATTTTGCAAGATGATCTTATAAGTTTTTTACGAAACTGACCACTCTTACCATACTACAATCAATACTACGCCTTGGTATATGCTAAAATTAATTGAAAGTAATCTTTTCACAAAAGCTTGCACACCAATGTTTATAACCATTGTATTCATAATTGTCAAAACTTGGAAGCAATCAAGATATCCCTCAGTAGATAAAAGAATGAATCAATTGTAGTACATGCAAATAATAGGATATTATTCAGCAGTGAAATGAAATGAGCTATCAACTGCAAACTCAAATGCAAAACACTGAGTGAAAGATGCCAACCAATCTGAAAAGCCTGCCTACTGTACTATTCCAAGTATACAGCATTCCAGAAAAAAAAAAAAACAACAACAAAAATAAAAAACAATGGAGACTATAAAAGGATTAGTCATCAGGTGTTAGGGAGAGGGAAGGATGAGTAGAAAGAGAACAGAGAAATTTTAAAGCAGTGGAGCCATTCTGTAGGATATGATAATGATGGGCATATATCATAATACATTTGTTAAAATCCATAGGATTTAAAACACTAAATGTACTCTAATGTAAACTATGGACTTTGAGTGACAATAACTGAATGTAACAAATAAACCACTCTCCTGGGGGATGTTGACAGGGAGAAGCTGTACCTGTGTGGGGACAGGAGTTATATTGGAACCTTTTGTGCTTTCACGTTTTCTTCAAACTTAAAACTATTCTATGCATTTTGTATGTTGTGATGATGTTCAATGAATGAATATAAAATAAATAAATTCATTCAAAAATAAATAAAGCTTAAAAAAATTAAAAAGATGGGACCATCAGTTAGCGTAATGGCTATGTCGCTCGACTCCCATGTAGTTGACCATGATTTGCGTTCTGGACCGGGTGGCTTAAACTCACACCAGGCGCGTGTGCGTGCGTGCCCAAGATCCCGAGAGGAGAATGGAGGAAAAGGGATTGCAGCATGGCCATACCCCCTGGGGGGTGATTTCTCGCTTTCTGTCTCTCTGTCTCTCTCTGGCTGGCTGGCAAGTGCATGCGCCCTATAGCAAAAACCTCTCAAAAATATTTAAAAAGATAAAACTATTCTAAAAGTTAAAGTCTATTAAAAAGTTTTTAAAAGAAGCAGAAAAACCCTGGTTGAATGTTGCATTAAACGGTAAATTAATCTTAGCATATGGAAATAAAAATATTTAAGTGTTGCTCTTTTTGAAAGGTTGGTTGTCCTAATAATTGGTGTTCGAGTTTTTTTTTTTTTTTAATATTTTGTATTTATTAAAAGAACTATAAGAAATTGTGACAACAAAATCTTAGTTCATGGCAAGATGTACCTAATGATTTTCATTATAAAATACCTATATAAGATGATTTCAAAGTGGCCCAGAGGATCATTTCCTATAACCAAACATAATCCATTAGGCATATTTGTAGTAATATTGTTCAACTCAAAGGGCAATGAGTTGGAAGAGGGCAGATAATGTGAAGAGGAGGATATCTGGGGATCTTGCTACTTTTCCCTGAAAGTCTCTTCTCATTTGTAACTCTGCACATCTGAAAATAGACATGTGGCTGCAGGAACACCACAACTGACAACTGCACTCACAGTGGCATTTTGACCTAAAACCTGTAACATGTTATACCTGAAATACTGTTATAAAATTATTATTCAGAATAAGACATTTTGTAAATATTCTAAAGTTGATCATGATTCTTGCTGGTGATCTAGGAAACAATAAAGGCTTTTTTTCAATAATTGATATGTCTCAGAAATAAAAAGGCACTAGCCTGTGGCCTGGTGGTACTGTTGTGCCCCAGTCACGAAGTTCCCAAAAGGCCACCAGGGAGCTGTTCCGATGTAAGCACATGAGGGTCGCTTTTATTCAGGCTCAGGCCAGGACTCCCAATCTCTCCAGCATGGCAGGTCAGAGTTGAGAGCCCCAGCGTTAGTTGGGCTGGGTTTTTATTTGGCTGTGGTAGGAGAGGTCGAGGGGTGCTGAGGAATGCACTCAGGTGGCTACACATTGGCTGTAGATTACAGGGAGTGTAGCTGTCTCTGGTATCTCCTTTGTTTCTCTCAGCAGAAAAGTTACTTTAGGCTTCTGGTATCTCCTTTATTTCTCTCATTGGTCAGTCCGGGTGGGGTGATGTTCTCATGACTTTTTCCTAGGTAACCAGCTTGCCTCCTTGAAATGGCACCGATTCTCAGCAAGGTGGGTTTAACAAAATGGAGTTGCCCCTGAAAGAAATGGAGTCACTCTGGCCCTTCAGTACTAGTTTTAAAGAGCCACTTATATCATAAGTGAGGAATAGTGCAGGTTCATAATATAATTATTTGCTCTAAATAGTCTACATTTTGGACCTCAAGCTCAGGTTCTGGGAACTAAGTTAGAAAGAAGAAAACCAAACTCTCCCTCTTATCTTCCTCAGATCTTTTAGCCCTTTGGCCCACTGTTACTTGTAAACAAAATTAAAATTATTTTTTAATACAACCTTTTTAAAAATCAAATGTGCTTTATTTAAGGGCTGGTATCATTTTCTAGAAGAGCTAATGTTTTCATCAGGAGCAACAGCCACGCTTTCCCTGTTCCTTATATTCTATGCTGGATTTAGGCTAATATAGTCACTTTTTAGAATCTCTTGCCAGCAGGATTCTAGTTCAGACTCTGCCTCCAAGAGAAACTTGGAGGAAGAGTGAGAAAGTGGCTTTAGCACATAGCAAATGTGAGATTCTGTGTGGTTGCTGGCAATTTCCTTTAAACCACTTATGGAGGGTGCAGGCAGCAAAAATCTTGGCTATCATTTCCTGTGATTTCTGAAAGTTACTGCGAAACAAACAAAAACAAAACAAAAAACCCTACTATGGCTTTCCTTGGCAACTAATTTTTTATATCCTGTAGATTACTGCTGATAACACTTAAAGTGGTTTCCATATTACTGATCCATCTATGATTTAAAATACAAAGTAAAGTATCGCCATGAAGTTACTTTAAGAAGACATTTTAGTTAAGGATGAACTAAGGAAAGTAACAATGTGCTTACTATAAGGTAATCTGATTTTGCACCCCAAATCTGAAACCATTTAAAAATAAATTTAAAATGTCTGATTTTATCTCCTCATATCAATTATCCTGTGTGTTAAATATAGATACTTGCAAAACTCTCAATTCATTGAGTTCACATGAGGGTTAAAACCATAGAATTAAAGAAAAAAGTTGTAAAGACTAGAAATCCAATTATTGTCACATTTTTAAGTTTCTGTTACTTTTCTTCATTTTAATTAATTTTTGTATATCCTAGACTAAATTAATTTCCTAGTAATATTAATGTGTACCTCTAAAAAACTCACTGTACTTGATGTCTCAATTGTACTTATTGTATAGTAATCAAAACTCTATAGAAAAACACATGGCAGATTTCTGTTGAAGATAAAATGTATAATTCCTTCACCTACATCTATTGAAGGTGTATGATCCATTCATTAATTAGCACTTACTTCTTCATGATTTTCTCAAATTTTCATACTAGTGTTTTCACTGCTTCTTTGTAAGATTTATAGAAATTGCCTTCATCCTTGAAGATATTTTACACATAAGCTGACTTGTTCATATCTTCACCATCATCCTATTTCCACTTACCGCAACTATAGTCTACTCACTGTATCCTTTTATAATTAATTATATAAAAAGCACATATTTTAATATAAAATAGTTATACATTTCTGATGTAACTGACTTGTTTCATTTTATTCTTGAAACCTTCTATGGAAGTCATTTTTCTAGAAGTAGTAGAGCATGGCTATAAAAAGTTGTGAACTTGAGTTGAGAGACCTAGGATCCAGAGCTGCCTGTGTCACTAACTGGATCATGGGCAAATTGCCTGTCTTATGATCTGTAGAAGTAAGGCATTAGACTATATTGTGTCTATGCCACTTTCAACTGTGAATTTTCTTTTTATTTATATATTCATTGAGCATCTTCTATCGCTAGATTCTGTTCTAAGCATTATGGTAAGATTTTCTAAAGGATACATACATAGAGCCTGCTTAAGATTGTACTCAGGCCAGCTGGAGGCATAGCAGTTAAGGCACTGGATCCCACATGGCCAAGTGCACAGTCCCAGTCCCAGTCCCAGTCCCTGTGGCTGGAAAAAATATGCAGGAGTATGTGTACATGTGTGCTCAAAATCTCAAGAAGATAATGGAGGAGAAGAGATTCCAATGCAGTCATTCCCTTCAGATGGGGGAGGGGGTTGCTTTTCACTTTCCCTCCTTCTCTGTCTTTCTCTGGTGAGTACACAAACACTACAGCAAATTTTTAAAAGAGAAGACTGTACTCTGGAAGGGGAGATAAGACAATGTCAAAACAGATGATAGAGGAAAAAGGGAAGGGATCTCTTCATTCTTATTATTCTTTATTGTATTTGTAGTGGGTTTTCCAAAGTCCAATACATAATAATAGATTTTCTTTATACTTTATATTGAATCAATTAATCAATATGAAGTATATATCTCACAAACCTTTCTTTTTTAAGCTTTTGCTATAGGCTAGATGCATTCACATGAAAGATAAAGGGAGGAAAAATGAGAAAGCCCCCCCCTACTGGGGGTATGTCAACATCACCTTCCCTTCTCTATTCTCCTCTCTGGATTTCAAGCATGACACACATGTGCCCAGCATGTTTTCAAGCTGTAGAGTGCAGGAGTCAAACTGTGTACTTAGCCATATGGGATCCAGCTACTTCAACCATTACATCACCAGTTGGCTCAAGTCTCATAAACCTTTCATGAAAAGGCATAAGAGAACACTACATTGGACTTATGTAGATTAGATCTTATTTGATACTTTAAAATATAATTCAAATTCCTGGCAATTATGGTCTTTAATTTCAATTCTATCACTTTAAATTCCAAAATTAATTGTGTTTTCTCCATCAGATATAGTAGACATTCTGAGGGAATTAGAAATACAAGAAAGAAATGTACTCAAATGAACAATGGATTGCTTAATAGTAAAACTAGCCATTATTATGGTGTATGGTGTTCACTATGAAGTCCTCACCAATGCAATCAGAAAAGAGAAAAAAAATAAAAGACATTCAAATAGGAAAAGAAGAGGTGAAACTCTCCCTATTCACAGATGACATGATTGTATACATAGAAGACCCAATGGTTTCCATGAAAAAATTTCTGAAAGTAATGCACGAATACAGTAAAGTTGCATGATACAAAGTCAATATACAGAAATCTATAGCATTTCTATATACGAACAACAGACAGACTGAGATAGAACTGAAAAAGTTATTCCATTTACCATAGCCACAAAAAATATAAGATACTTAGGAATAAATCTACCAAAGAAGTTAAAGGCTTCCACAAGGAAAAAGTATGAGAAGCTAAAAAAAGAAATTGAAAATGACACAAAAAGACTGGAAGGACATTCCATGTTCCTGGATTGGAAGAATTAATATAATCAAAATGGCAATTCTACCCAAATTAATCTACTTATTTAATGCAATGCCAATCAAAGTACCAGACACATTCTTCACAGATCTAGAAAAGACAATCATAAAATTCATCTGGAATCACAAAAGACCCCATATTGCCAAAGCAATTCTACACAAGAAGAGTGAAGTGGGCAGCATCTCACTCCCAGACCCAAAAATATACTACAAAGCTGTGGTAATCAAAACAGCATGGTACTGGCACAGAAACAGACACGTGGACCAATGGAACAGAATAGAGTCTCCAGAAATAAATTCCCAAACACAGTCAACTGATTTTTGACAAGGGATACCAATCAATCCAGTGGGAAAAGTAAAACCTCTTCAGCAAATAATGCTGGAAAAACTGGATTTCCACCTGCAGAAAGATGAATCTGAACCCTTACCTCTCTCTTTTGACAAAAATCAAGTCAAGGTGGATCAAAGATCTAAATCTAAGACCTCAAACTATAAAACTGCTCCTAGAAAACACTGGGGAAACTCTAGGAGA
>NW_006159788.1:0-6758 GCF_000334495.1 Tupaia belangeri chinensis
ATCCCCAGCGTTAGTTGGGCTGGGTTTTTATTTGGCTGTGGTAGGAGAGGTCGAGGGGTGCTGAGGAATGCACTCAGGTGGCTACACATTGGCTGTAGATTACAGGGAGTGTAGCTGTCTCTGGTATCTCCTTTGTTTCTCTCAGCAGAAAAGTTACTTTAGGCTTCTGGTATCTCCTTTATTTCTCTCATTGGTCAGTCCGGGTGGGGTGATGTTCTCATGACTTTTTCCTAGGTAACCAGCTTGCCTCCTTGAAATGGCACCGATTCTCAGCAAGGTGGGTTTAACAAAATGGAGTTGCCCTGAAAGAAATGGAGTCACTCTGGCCCTTCAGTACTAGTTTTAAAGAGCCACTTATATCATAAGTGAGGAATAGTGCAGGTTCATAATATAATTATTTGCTCTAAATAGTCTACATTTTGGACCTCAAGCTCAGGTTCTGGGAACTAAGTTAGAAAGAAGAAAACCAAACTCTCCCTCTTATCTTCCTCAGATCTTTTAGCCCTTTGGCCCACTGTTACTTGTAAACAAAATTAAAATTATTTTTTAATACAACCTTTTTAAAAATCAAATGTGCTTTATTTAAGGTCTGGTATCATTTTCTATATAAAATTTCAAAGGGTTAAGTGCTTAATACTGAATAGTTAAGTTGTTTCCAGTTTTTCAGTCTTTATATAAAACATTGCTATCAACAGCTGTGGAAAATTTTACTATTTTTTTTTTTTTAAACAGGCCCAGTCTCTGTGGCCCAATAGTAGCATACTACTCTGCATTGCTAGAAGTTACATGGCTAACAGCAGGTTCAAGTCCCTGGCCAGGCTGACTTGAAACATGGAGGGACTGCCCAGGATATGGAGGAGGGAAGGGATCATGAGGTGATCATATCATTGAGAAGATTTCTCTGTCTCTCTCTCTTGCTCTCTCTGTCTCTCTTTTCTTTCTCTCTTGTCTGTATGGGCTGTCTATCATGAACAAAATGAACAAAAAACATTTTCTTAACAACTAGCTCCTTAAATTTAGACTTTACTGATATCAATTCTAGGTTTGCTTAAAGCTTGTTGTATAATTTCCTATCAACCTTTCTTGGAAAAGCCTTTCTATTGTCCATTTACTATTCCCTTCTTCCTGTTTTTCATTTCAAGTACTCCTACACAGATAAATTATTTATGCATGAGTTTATCTAAGTGATATTCACTGAGAATCATTGTATCATATTTACACATTTTAAGATGCAATTTCCACAGTATAAAAGTTAAAGCTAAAATGTATCAGGAATTCTCAAAGCAAAGTTTGCACTGGGCAATATTAAATAGGCAAGGTAAATTTGATTTAAGGAAATAGGGAAGAGGCAAGAACACAGTCAACTCCATTGTAAAAAAACAAGGGAGTGCCATATCAGGAAAATTAAGTACAGACACACAGAAATAAGAGTTCAAAAACTAAGAAAGTGGCCAACTTAATTGTATGGACAAGTCTGGAGTTGAATATTATATCCCAGAATTTAATCAGGAGAATTGAACCACAGCAGAAGATAAAGTACATGAGACTGTATTGGTGAAGTATAATTTTATGACTTTTGACTAAAGCATTGCTGATTTTCTTGTAGACTTTGTTATCTGGTTGTAAGGATTTGTATCCTGTCTTGAGATATGGATAGGTTCATGTACCTACCATATGAACAGAATCCTAACCTGTTTCCTGTCTTTAAGTTTTAAGCAAAGTTCCTTAGCATTTCTTTGATTTAAGTTAAAATTGGTTTTCTTAATAGTACCAAGTGAACTTGCTATTGAAAGTAGTTAGGTTATCTAAAAAATTATGTAATCAATACAATGTGGGGGGGGGAAGGAATGGCAGACAACTATAGACACCAGAGATAGTGTGAGAAGAGGTTGGGAAAGGACAGAGGGTAAGAAATGTGAATAAAAAAAAAATACTAGAAACTAGAAATGGAAAATTTTTGATAATAACATGCATGATTAAGCCACTATGCAGTATATTCTGGATGGGAAATCACATTTTGTATGCTGTGACAATGCTTAGGGAATGAATGTAAATTAAGTTAAAAAAAAAAAAAGAAAAGTTTCAGAAAAAAACAAAACTAAAACTGTTTTTCTTGAAATTTTAAAAAAATGCATTAAAAATACCTATTCGATGACTGCAGTAAGATATATAGCCCCAGCTGGTGCTACTTTATAGGATGTTCATTCTACTTACTGAGGCTTATGCCTAAAGTTGGACGTGTGTTCATGGAAATGTATATGTCTGCTGTGCTTGCTATCAAAATATTTAGATTAATTAAGATCTTTAGTGACGCAATAAAATGTGGGGGGGAAATATAGAAAACAAATATAGATACTAGAGACAGTGTGGGAGGAGAGTGGGACATGGCAGAAGGTAAGAGGGAATCAAGGATGGGAAAAAAAAAGCAAAACATACAGGAAACAAGAAATGGAAAATTATTTTTTGATGATGACATGTATGTTGATGCGCTTGATTAAGCCAATATACAGTGTATTCTGGATGGAAAATCTCATTTTGTATGCCGTAATGATGTACAGTAAATGAATGTAAATAAATAAATTTAAATTCAAAAAAAAAAAGATGAAATTTTAAGAGCTGGGTGGGATGAGGTAAAGACCTTTATGTTTGCCAACTCATTTTAAGCAAAGTAAGTAAACTTTCTCACACCTCTTCCTGATGTAGACAGTTTCAAAACTTAAAACAAGGTGCCTATCAAGTTAGGCTCCTACACTACCAGAGAGACTGGGAGACAGGGGCCCTATCTCTCTTAATAACTGTAGGTTAACTATATTTGATAACTATACCCCTATACATAATTTGATAAATATATCCTTAGTCATAGGGTTGACTCCCAGGTTCTTGGGAAAGACAATCCTGGGTTGTAAAACTGTCAATCTTTTAAAAAGATTTATGTCTCAAAGAGGCAGAGTAGAAACTACTGTTTTAAATGCCCTCAGGAAAGAAAGGAAAAGGACTTCTGCTGGGCCAAGACATTCTGTAAGGGCCAGTGAGAGGGGGATCAGGAGCCTACAGGTAAGAGGAAACCTTTCTAGTTTAGTCAGGCTGAGAAACAACATGAAGGTTGTCTAGTTCTATATGAAGTGTCTGGACAATTTCAAATTCAGTTGTGAATGACTGTAGCACCTCAAGATTGTTGGAGTTCATACTTGATAACTGCAGTGGATTAAACCAGAGTGAAATGGGTGGGAATTTCACTGATTTGCAAAACTGTGCTGATATAAATTATTATTTTTGTGAATTTTTGGGCAAAACCATTTAATTAATGTAATTAATAAGTTTTATGTATAACTTTCAGAGAAGACACCCTTGGCACACACGTTTTACAAATAAAAATGCTAATTGAAATAAACTATGCTAATGTAATGCCTGTAAGAATTTCACATACATAGTCCTTATACTCTGCAAGAATTTGATTTAATTTGGTTTAATATTTGGCAATGTGAAGATCATACAATAAGTAATATTGCTGGAAGACTTCCCTTTCAGATTTGAACTCTTTTTTTTTCTAAAAGGATATTCATATTTTGAGAACACTTTTCCATTTTTTTCTTAGTAGGCTTATATCAACACATAAATATACAGTTTACTGAGTCGTGTTTATCCATGTAATATCAATACAGGTATTAAAGTAGGAAAAAGTTACACGATGGATGCATTTACACATTCAAAGCAGCTTTCATTTACTATGTTCAAAACATTGTTAGAAGAATTCATTGATCTCATTGTTTTTTATTTTAGAGAGGCTTTTGTTATTGTTGTTTTTGCCATAGGGCATGTGGGTTCCCTGGAAAGAAAGGGACAGAGAGGCAGAAAGTGAGAAATCACCCCCGCCCCAGGGTGGTTGAACATGCTGCAATCCCTTCTCCTCTTAGGATTTTGAGCATGCACGTACACATGCCCAGCATGAATTTAAAGTCGCTGGGTCTGGAACTTGAACTTCAGTCAGCCATACGAGAGTCTAGTGCCTTAACCACTACACCACCCTGCTGGGCCCTTCACATGACTTTTTAGCCTGGTAGTTCAGGGACCAACAAAGAACTTCAGTAGGATTCGACAACAGTAACAATATCAGCAGCAGCAAGAGCAAGATACTTCTTTATCAGGCCTCGACACACATTATTTGGCAAATTTGATGTATTCATAAATGGGTTATTAATAGAATCTCAAAAGAGAAAGTGGGTTACTCTTCTCTAATGATCAGGTTTAATTGCTGCTGTATAAATAGATGACCTAATCTGTGAGCTCTCATATTCTCACCAAGAGAAATTAATCTGTTCAAAAAAATGGTCATTTGAAATCAGGAGCCACAGTATGATTCTAAGATAGCTTGTCAAAAAAAATGAAGCATATGACTAGTTTTATATAATCACATTTTATGAAATTTTGTCATAGAATAAAACCTCTAATTATACGGTGAGAATTTGTTTTATTATGTTTTCATTACATAGTTCAAGTGTTAGTGGCATACATATTCTCTTTCTTGATCTCTCACTTTGTCTGTAAAGTGATAATGATAACAATAATGCAGGCAAACATTTTCTTTTTCTTAAATATAAAGCAAGTGTTTCTTTTCAAAATTGATCTGGAAAATATGAGTTATTTCATACAGCATGAAAAATGACAGAAAGGCTTATATGATTCCTGGTCCCTGAAGGAGGGTGAAAAATACCTGGAACATCCTGCGAAGGGTTTGCCTACCTACAACCACACAGGGACCAATTACACAGATTGAGGATGGCTTGACAGAAACAAGAATGAGTTCAGGAGCCCCAAGAGAGAATTGAAGATTAGATCAATACAGTTCTGGCATAAATGAATAAAGAGGTAATTAATACTGGAGGCCAACCAATGAATTAGGCAATCGTGTTAAGGGAATGGTGGATGACTTTTGCTGCCCGAAGATTTCCTCTGTAATCATACGAAAAGGTTTAGGTTAGCCTGGAATTTTTTTTTTTTTCCAAAAATACAGTGGCCTTACTTAATTTACTAGGTCTATTAGCTACATTCATAGAAAAAGGATGAAAATTGATTATGACTTTAAATACAATAGCAAATATCCAGCATAGAAAAAAGGAAAAATATTACAATACTAACCATGGTTGATGCCTCTGTATCAGAAACAGGTGGGTATTTATGAACAAAATTTTCATTTGTAGATTGTATTAATAAAGTCTGAAAATGTGTGCCTATAAATCTATATGCATAATTCCTTCTGAAACCACAAAATTAAAATGAATAACAACTGAATCAAAATGTATAATTAAAATTTAGTGATGTTTCAAAAACTATTTTTTTCAAAATTGATATGAAAATTTCATAACACGTGTGACCATTTTAACTACTATTAATTTTAAATTTTACTATATATTTTCCAGTAGAGATGTGAAAATCATTTATGAAATTGTGATAATATTTACATATTATGTTATGAAGCTTTGAGAAAACTTTATGAAATCTCACCTGTACATTTTCAAGTTGTTCTCTTTACATGGTCATTCGGCAAAGCACTGATTTCTAAAATATTCACAATTAAAACTGTTCAGTAGCATATTTTATTTTCCTTCTCTCAAATCCATACTGTTTTATAACATGAGTTTAAATATCAACAAAATTATGTAAGCCAAACAGCTAAAATAACTAAAATACTAATACATAACAATTATACATGTATAAATCATCTAAAAATTTGGAACTGAATTCTGAACTTAGCTGACAGTATTTCCTCACTTACTTACAAGCAATTTACATTAGTAAGAATTGACATGTTGTGTTTGTTTTCTCCCACTATGTGGCCAATTACCACAATCTCATAGCTTGAATCAACAGGATTTATTATCTCATAGTTTATATAGGTCAGAGATGCAGTCATGGCTTAGCTCGTTCACTGTTCAGGGTCTCATAAGGCTGAAACCAACGTGTTGGGCAGACTGCATTCTAATCTAGAAGAGTGACTAGGGAAGCATCCGTATCTAAGCTTCCTCTGCTTGCTGGCAGAATCTATTCCCGAATGGTTATAGATTCATGTCAGCTTGCTTCTTCAAAGCTAGCAACAAAGGATGAATCTCTGCTTCCTCACGACTTCAGGGAAGCCTGGACCCTTCTTGAAAGGGATCACATGATTACATCAGGCCCAGCTGGGATAATCTCCTTTTTGATTAACTTGAAAACAATAGATAGAGGAATTTAACTGTGTTTGCAAAATTCTTTGACTTTTCCATGTGATGTAAACCTATTCATATGTCCCACACACTTACTACTGGAGAGGGCAAAACCAAATTTCACATTGGCCAAACCAATTCTCCAATAAATATTTGCTCACTATTTTGAAGTTCTCCTGTTCTGACATCCTCATTTGCTTTTCCACTTTATCTCTTCCTTTACCACAGGTAATTGATACCATAGTGGTCTTTGGCTATTGGTGTTTTGTTTGTGTGTGTCTGTGTATTTGTTTGTTTGTTTCATTCACTATAGTGTGTATGTGCTTGCTGAAGAGAGACAGAGAAAGAGGGAAAGTGAGAAATCACTCCCCTTAGGGATAGTCACTCCACAGTCCTTTCTCCTCTGTTTTCTTCTTGGGATTTTAAGAATGCACACACACATGTTCAGTGTGTCTCAAGTCACTGGTCTGGAGCTGGAACCCTGCAATTGGTCATGTGGGATCCAGCCACCTTAACCATCATACCACTGACTAGCCCTGATGAGATTGTCTTTATCCT
>NW_006159788.1:6828-30561 GCF_000334495.1 Tupaia belangeri chinensis
TTTGTTAGGACTTCCCACCTAATTATGTTGCGAATGTTTCCTGATTTTTGGTTTTGCTATTTTGTTCTTCTGTGATTCCTTATATTGGTAATTTATGTTTCTCCTTTTTCTTCTTGATCTGTATTGTCCTAGGTTTATCAGCTTTAGTGATTTTTAAAAGACATTCTTTGGTTTTATTATAATTCTATTGATTTCTATTGTCTATTCCATTTATTTCTGCTCTTTATGATATTCGTCCCTATACTATTTTAAATATAATCTGCTCCTTTTTTATACTTACCTAAGCTGAAAGTTTATCATAAATTGTAAATAGTTTCTCTAATATAAATTTTAAGTGTGATCTTTTCCTCTGTACACTTTTTTAAATTTCTTGCAAGAATTTTGATGTGCTATGCTTTTCATTATCATATGAAATAATTTCTAATTTATCTTTTTATTTATTCTGAAGTATATTACTTTATGTCCAAATAATCAGAGATTTTCTAAGTATTTTTAAATTGATTAATTCTGTTAGGGTTGGAGAATATATTCTGTATGATTTCCATTTTTCTAAGTGTATTAAATCATATCTTATGGGCTAATATATTATCTGCATTTTGAACTTAAAAAGAATGTGTATTATCTGTTTGTTGTTTATAATGTCCTGTTAACGTTGATTAGGTCCCCTAGCTAGTGACGTTTTAAAATTTTCTACTGATTATTTGTCTACTTGTCTTATAAATCACAGAAAGAAGAGTGTTGACATCTTTAACTATAATTGTGATTCTGTTCTTTTTCCTATATTTCTATCGGTTTTTGCTTGATACAGTTTTGATCCATGTCTTGTACACATTTAGAATCCTTTTCTCTTCTTTGTGAATGAGCCTCATTATTAATTTGAAATATCTCCATGTCTATAATATTTATATCTTGATGTCTAATTTTCTACATATTCATAGAACTGCTCCAACTTTCTCACAATCCATGTTTCTCTGGTATGTATTGAAAAAGAGCTAAGACACTCCTGCTGACTAGGCACTAGCTCATCACAAAGAGGCATAGTGCTTGTGAGAACTATGTTGGCCTTCAGAACTGGGCCATGGGGACTTCCTTATTGAACACAAAAATCCTCACAACCCAGTAGCGTCAGACAGGTACACTCAGGACCATGATAAAATACTTTTATCTTAAGCAGGATAAAAACATGGCCTGTCATTGACCACATAAGCATAGAAAAATGCAAGATCATTGCATAAACCACAAAAATTACCAAACATACACTGTCCTTGCTAATAAGAGTGAAGGCTGCTTACTTGCCAAATGTAGCTTTATTCTCACTGTATTCTTTTCTTCCTGAATAAGACTCATTAATACAACCAGTCAGAAAATCACTCCAGTTTACTAAAATGGGTCAATACACAGCAAGTCTCACTTTGATGGAGCCTCCTCAAATGCATGTAATGTAAGCCCAAATTCTATAATAAAGCCATCTAAAGCTCTCAACTAAGATGTCCCAAGATTCCCTATGATATACTCACTCATTAAAACCAACTTTATTTAATGACATAAATGTTACCCATGCCATTTAGTTGGTGGAAATCATCAGTATGTTTTACTTCCTTTACTTTTAATCTATGGGTATCCTAATATTTAATGCCTTTTTATTATAAAAATATATAATTGGATATTGCTTTTATGCATTCTGATAGTTTTATCTATTATTTAGAGAGATATTTAGCTTGCATTTAACATAAATGCCAATATGGATGGCTTACCATAATGTTAATTGTTTTCTCTTTGTCCCATCTCTTTGGTGTTCCATTTTCCTCTTTTCCTGACTTTTCGTACTAATTGAATATATTTTAGTATTCCATTGTATTGCCTCTATTTATTAGTTATGCCTATTATATGTTTTTCCTGTATAAATTCAATATAGTCTAAGATATATAAACTTAGAAAGTATAGATTTAATCTTTGTACCTGAATTTATTTAAATAAGTATCTTGCAAAATAAGTAGAATTTTACCATCTCTAGTCTCCTGTTGGGATTTTGGGCACACACACACATGAACCCGGCAAGAGGTTTAAGCTGCAGGGTCTGGGAATCCAACTGTGGTCAGCCTTATGGGAGTTCAGCAGCTTAACCATTATGCCATCTGCTAGTTGTAGGAGATTTGTAGGACATTCCATCCATTCCTTATTGCATGAGTAATGGCTTTAGCAGTATGTCTATGCATGCGTACTGAAGAAATATCTATAAATTTTGTGGGGATAGACCTCGAGAATCATGTAATTCACTGTATAGTAGAAATGGTTATAATATTTGAAGAAGTTCTCTCTTTTTTAATTTATCTGTTTTACATTCATTCACTGAACATCATCACAGTATACAAAATGTGATTTCCCATCCAGAATACACAGTATACTGGCTTAATCATATATGTTATCATCAACAAATAATTTTCCATTTCTATTTCTCACCCTCTGTTATTTCCCACCCTCCTCCTACACTGTCTCTGGTATCTACAGTTACTTTACATTCCTTGCCCTCCCACACACATTTTATTGATTCACAAAATATTTTAATTAATCTAACTACTTTCAATAGCAAGTTCAGCTGATATATACGTATCTGTGAACATATGTCTGCCGTTGGGTATGAAACTCCTGAGTAGAATGAATATAATATACAGAAGCACCTAGCTGAGGCTACATAGCTTACTGTGGTCATTAAATATGTATTTTTTAATATATTTTTTTAATTTCAAGAAAAGCAGTTTTAGATTTAATAAATGAAATTCAAAAAATGTTTAGTGAACTTTAGTTAAGACTTAAAATCAGGAAATAGGTCAGGATTCTGTTCAAATAGTAGGTACATGAACCCATCAGTAACTCAGGAGAAGACAAACATCCTTAAATCTGGAAAACAAAGCATAGGAAAAAATCAGTAATGTTTTAGTCAAAAATCATAAGAGTATATTTCACCAGTTCAGTCTCTCATATGTAATCTACCTTCTGTTGTAGTCTGATCTTTCCATTTAAATTCACATTATAAAAACAAAAATGAGGAAACAATGCTAGGACTAGATTATGAGCCCTTCAAAAGTGTTTCTTATTACTGAGTATAATTTCTGTGACTTTAAGAAAATTATTATTATTATTTTTTAAGGTTTTTGCCTTAGAGTGTGTATGCTCCCCAGAGAGAAACAGAGAGAGACAGTGAGAGGAAAAGTAAGAAATCACCCCCTGGAGGGGGATAGCCATGCTGAAATCCTTTCTCTTCCACTCTCCTCCTGGAATTTTGGGTACACATGCACATGTACCTGGTGAAATTTTCATACCACCAGGTCTGAGATTTGAATTATGGTTGGCCGCGTGGGAATCCAGCACAGTAACCAACACACCACCTGCTGGCCCTTAAAAATATATACATTTTTGACTAGTGTCAGAGATGCTGAATCTGGAAACATTTGTAGTTCTGAAAAGACTATCTTAAACTTTTCTTCATGAGCTTAACTTTTTTGGTAGTACTATTTCAAGAATCACACGCAGCAGTATTCAAAGTACATAAAGAAATCCTAGATAGAGGGCAAAACCCTTTGTATTTATGTGCAAAAAAATGTTTCAGGGCTTATTTATATTTATGCTATTGCTGTGCCTCAACTATAATATTTTCCATAGGCAAAATCACTTGGAAATATGACTTTGGTATCCATTTAACTTTAATCATTTTTATTACTTCAGACAAATTCTATTTTCTTCCTTTACTACAAACACTCTGTGATGTAAATATGGGTTGAACTACAGCCAAGGCAAGGGCTTTGTATGATTCATATTCATCCTTCTCCTGGATAACTAATCTTACCTCTCATTTCAATGCTCTGAAGTTTAAATCTAATTTTAATACTCTTAAGTTTCAAATGTCTCCCTTTTCTTAGTAATGTAACTCGTGTCTCACTTATGCTATTATATTCTAACCAAAACACTTTCAAAGGCATAAAGCTATAATGCAAATATAATGTATTAATTCAAGAAATGTAAATAAAAATGAATTTATAAATAGATAAAAATTAAATAAAAGCTTTTTATTTTTAGCAAGATACATTTTAAAGTGCTATCACATGAGGTAAAAAAATAAAAAGGAAACTACAAATCATGTCAGAATTCATGTGAGTGAGTTCTATTAATAACTATATTTATGGTATCTCACTGGTACCCAGAGCAGGTTTTTAGTCCCCAAATAGTCTTGAATACCTCCTCTGAATGATGCAGTAAAATCTTGCTCTTGTAAAACCAGAGCATTGAAATAATGCATTATTTTATATCTTCTGTAAAATCTGAGGAAATGTCAGAGCAAGGACACTGAACATAGCCTTTGGTAAAAGCTAAAGCATTACTAAGTACCCTCATTAAGACATAACAATCCAAACTTTCTTTTCAAGCCAGACAAAAATATGAAATTGCTAATGTATTTTAGAGAGTTCAGAGAATGATCAAAATGCATAAAAGAAACTTTTAAAATATAGGTATTAAGAAGAATAAAGATTTTCATAGATAGTTCAAAAGAAGGGAAAACTTGAAAAAAAAATTCATTAATAACATGAAAAAGTATGCCTGGCTGTGATCTGTCTTACACTAGTAAACTAAAACAATTTTTAAAAGGTATTTTCAGTTGTACCTTATATATTCTTAATATTATATGTTAGTATTCTTGAGTTTTTGAACTAATAAATATATGATAACCTTAAGTATGAGAACTGAAAAATGTAAAACAGACATCTACCTTTTAACAGCAGAAAAGTTTCCAATTTATTACTGAGTCTAAAGGGAATTAATTAGTAAACTTCCTCCCTCACTATTAGTTTGAAGTCAAGAGAAAGGAGACAGGAGCATAAACCTAGAAAAAAGAAAGCATTAGAGGCATGAAATAAATACAGAATAATCTTCACTGAAATAAATCTATCTTGTAATTTAAAAGGGATACTAGTAAGTCATAAACAGGGTCATTTATTTTAGATGTTCTTTAGTGTGGATCGAACTACGTAAAAGAAGGATTCACCTTTGAAGTTAAGTTTTCTGTTTGAATTCACATACCCATAATGCTTTTCAGTTTCAATTTGCCTTATTGAATTTACCATTTATATGTTAAGTAATACTATATGTAAGCATTCTGCTAATTGCTGCAAGCATATGACAACAGGTAAGTATAAGTTCCTTACCTCTAAGGATTTGGTACCAGAAGAAGGGCAAGGAATAGAGACATCACAGACCATTGAGAATAATGTATTTTTAAGTGTATTTATTTCTACCATGAGAGAGAGAGAGAATTACTCCAAAAGGGTCTTCTAATCACAATCCACGCCCCCAGCCTTAGCCAGCTTAGATCACAGGCACATGGATACTACACACACACAACACATACACACACACACACACAAACACACACACATACACCTAGCATATACACAGAGGTCTCAGTATGTGAACCCAGAACCTTCCCTTTTGGCTCAATATTGGATATCACTGTGTTACCATTGCACCACTGACTGGACCCTTGCAACTGAAATAGCTTTATTGAGATATAATTCACATATGATATAATTCACCCACTTCAAGTATAAAATTCCAGTAGTCTTTATTATTTATTATATTCAAAGACTTGTGCAACCATCATCACTATCATTTTTAGAAAATTTTCATCACTCAAAAAAGAAACTCCAGAGGCCAGTAGGTGCCATGGTGGTTGAGGTGCTGGACACATATTCAAGTCCCGGACCTCGTAGCTTGCTTTCATTCTCTCTCTCTCTCTCTCTCTCTCTCTCTCGCCAAATAGAAATCTCAAAAAGCAAAATTAACAATAAAACAAGATTTTTTTTAAAAGGAACTCTATAATCATTAGTTCTCAGAGTCTGGAAAAAGTGGGAGATGGGGAGATGTTGGTCAAAGGATATGTATTTCCAGTTACATAAAATGAATATTTAAAACATCTCCAGACTAGGCAAATATATAGACATAAAAATTAGAAAAATGATTACAAATAGTTTTTAAGCCATACAACTGTACATTGATGCCATGTCTAAGGGAGTGCTATATTCCTCATGGGCATCATAAATTTGTATATTTATTGAAACAATTTTTTTACAGATGACAACAAATTATCTTTTTCTCCTAACTTAATTGTTTTTGTTTGTTTGTTTGTTTCTTCAGTTATTTTATTGTTTTTATTTTTTAATATATTTATTTGAAGGTCAGTGGTCAGAAAGGTATGTAGTCACTAGCAGAAAATTTTCTTGACACAGTCAAAGATGATATACTTTGATGAATTAAGCGTAGTTTTTATTTTCATGCTCACAGACCTGGTTTGGTAAGCCCAATCTCTGTTATTCTTTTCAGGATCAATTAAGAAGAAGGTTACCCATACTTATAATTAAAAGCAGTATGAAAATGCATAAATTTATATGGACAACAGAACTCCCATGTGAATCAGGATGTTTATATTTATAGAATCAGCACACTCCAGATCTAGTGATTTCAGAGATAAGAGTAATGAAGATGCTCTGCTGAGAATCTACTCTGGTAGAGCCCCTGTCTCCTTCTCTCTGTCTCTCTCTGTCTCTTTCTGCCTTTCTGTCTCTGTCTTTTCATTTTTTTCTAACTTTTCTGTTTTTTTTAAATTTTTGAAGGGAAAATTTTTTCTAGGCTCTGAAATCCTCCTTTATCTTGGTAATAATACCCTCCTCTCTCCCCCTTTCATTTAGACAAAAAAAGGCAGGCCAGAAGAAGACTGAGTCCACCACGCAGTTTTCATATTTTGCTTTTTATAATTAACAAATAAATAACTTTTTGTTTGCTTTATCCATTTTTCTCTTTTTATTCTTTCTTTCTCTGTTTTCTTATCCTTTTTATCATCACTTTGCTGCTCAGCAACCACCTACTAAGTGTCTAGACAAGTCTAAATGAAAAGTTGCCAAATCTGAATACTATTTGGGTCCTCATATTCCTCAACTCCCACTGAATCTGTGTCACAAAGGGAGAAAAACACAGTGCCAAAGAGTTTGCAGACCACATCCTCCTGCGTGCCTCTGGTAGCTCAGATTCATCTTCAAGAATTTAGAAACAGATAACTGATCAGATGACTTGAATCTCAGTAGAGTCACAAGACATATGTGAAACCAAAAGAAATACCTTACCCCCTAGGGAAAAAAATAAAAAGAACTCCTCTTCATCCACAGATAGTACAATGGAAATCATGGAAATGTCTGATAAAGAATTTAGAGTATTTGTAATGACAAAACTAAGAAAGATGGAACAGAAGAGGGACAATGAACACTAAGAGAAAAAAAGAAATCCAATGAGTCCCAGGAAGGAACTTCTTGCAAGAGCTGAAAGAGGAGATACACACCATAAAAAAAGAGTCAAGTCGAACTGTTGGAGATGAAGGCTATTATACAGGAAGACAAAAACCATTGAAAGTATTAAAAGCAGACTAGATCATACAAAAAATTGAATCTCAGATGTAGAAGACAGGATCATTGGACTAGTAATATCCACCGTGAAGACTGAGAAAATAGCCCCTCAAAAACGAGAATAATATATGAGAAATACTAGATACCATTAAACATCCAAACATCCAGATAATCAGTATCCCAGAAGGTAAAGAGACTAATAAGGGCATTGACAATCTATTCCATAAAATCCTGGAAGAAAACTTCCCAAAGCTAGAGAGACATTCAAAGATCCAGACCCAAGAAATACAAAGGACTCCAAATAAGATCAACCCAAGAAGATCTTCTCCAAGACACATTATAGCTTTATTGACCAAAACCACAGACAAAGACAAGATACTCAGACTGGCAATAGAGAAATGTCATGTAATTTACAAAGGATAGCCCATCAGGCTAACAGCAGACCTCTCATCAGAAACAATGCAAGCAAGGAAAGAATGGGAAAATATATTAAAAGTGTTGATGTTGAGTGAAAAACAATCTCAACCAAGAATACTATATCCGGCAAGATTATCTTTCATAAGGAAAGAGAAAACAAGAACATTCTCAGATAAACAAAACCTGAAAGAATTCACCAACACCAGACCAGTTCTCCGAGAAGTTCTGAAGGGAGTGCTATCCCAAGAAAAACAAAGTCAGACACATAGAAATAAGAGTTCTAAAACAGCTAAGAAAATGGCCAGCTTAATGGTAGGGACAAGTACAGAGTTGAATGTTATCTTCTGAATTTAAACGGTGAGATCGGGCTGCACCAGAAGATAAAGAACATGAGCTTGAACTGGTGAAATAGGATTTTATGACTTTTGACAAAAACATTACTGACCTTCGATGCTTTGTTTTCCAGTGTTATATTGATTTCCAGTATTAAGGAGTTTTATCTTTTCTCAAGTTGTGGACAGGCTCACATACCTACTATTTGAACAGAATTCTAACCTGTTTCCTGTCTTTAAGTATTTTTTATTTGATTTATTAAAGCAAACACTGCCTTTTTTGAAATTAAAAAATGTATTTAAGAAATACCTATTTAGTAACCACAGAAAGCTATATAGTCTCAGCTATGTGCTATTTTATAGTATATTCATTCTATCCACAGAGTTTCATGCCTAAAGTCAACTTTTGCTCACAGATATGTATATATATCAGCTGAACTTACTATTGAAAGTATTTAGATTAATTAAGATATTTTGTGAATCAATAGAATGTGGGAAAGAATAAAGGAATGGAAAGTAACTGCAGAAACCAGAGACAGGGTGAGAAGAGGATGGGAAATGGTAGAGAGTGAGAAGTAGGCAAGGAAAAAAAATATATATGTACACATGTATGCTGTGGTGATGTCCAGTGAAAATATGTAAAATAAACAAAAATAAATAAATAAAAAGAAAAAAAGAATCAGCACACTCCCTTACTGACTGCACGTTGACAATGAAAGTCAAGTCATAACTAGCAGATGATAGATGAAAATAAGAATAAGGTTGGTAACATGGATGAGTCATACATTGACTATCACTGGGCAAAGGTAGACTATTGTGCATACACATAGATTTGTAATTAAGATGCTGGCGACATCAAGCCTGTAATAGTCAAAGATAATGATAAATGTCTAAACCTACCTTTACAATTAAAGAGTTGTAATCTCTAAAGTCTATTGACTTAGTCTCCTTTTACTTTGTGTGTATGCCTATGTATTTATCAACTATAAAGTAATATATGTATTTAAAATATGTGAATATATATTTGATTTTGTATATATTTAAAATACACAGTTGGAACAGCATTAGCGCTATCAGCCTCTCTAAACTTTTTTCTTGGTGTTCATTTGTCAACTTTTCTGACTGACATATATTTCATTTATATACGTTAATATGTTTCCATTGGACTTTGTCAAACTGCTGGTTTTCTGACCCACATGACATGCGATTACCATTTTTGTCGTTTTATGTTAAGTTTACATTAGAGAACATATAATTGTTGAATTAGGGTGAGATGGTGCTTATGCTAAACTGCAGATTAATTACAATGCATTGTCAATTAATAAAGTGAACAATTATGGCTGCTAGCAAGTTTCTCCCTCCATATAGTCCTTATGATACTTTGAATTTCTAGGGCTTTTTTTGTCTTTTTTTTAAATACAAAGCAAGAATAATGCTGAGATTTTATGAAATGTGTGGTTTTGCCACATAGAAATCAAGAAATGTGTACTAACAAATATTATGAACACATAAGAGAAAGAAAAATAAATGTTTAAAAAAAACATTTTAAGTGAAAAATAGTACATTGTCTTCCTAGTAGCCCCTCTGGTTTACAAATCCATCACATATAAGGAAGTATAAGAAGAAAAGTTACTAATTCTGTCTTCTCTGAAACTATACTTCCTTTAAGGTCCCTTGACTTACTTACATTATTAACAATACAGACATATTGGCCTTTAAAAATCTCACTTTATGTGAATATTATATGCCAAAATAGACTTGTGCCTATAACAGAAATGGGGAGGGGGAAATAAGAGAGGTATCCCAGACCAATTTATTAGACAAAAGAAATACTTACAAGAAAAGCCATTAAAGAACTAAAAAGCTATATAAAAAACATTCAAAACCACACTTTCTTGAAGTGATAATTAGATTAATGGGAAAATTGACATACTAAAACCCTTTCTTTCAGTAAAAGGTTATTTAAATTTCTGTTTTATTATTAATTTCCAATAAAATTCTTTATATTAATTATCAAAGCAACAAATATAGCAACAGCCACGTATGGAGTGAAATGAAAAATGCACATGTTATATTAAAGTAAAGCATATAAGTACAAAGAAGTTTTATGCTTATGGTTATTTGACCACTACTACTTTTTTTAAAAAATATGTTTATTTATTTACCTATATATTTATTATTTACATCCCATCATTGTACATCTTCATAATGTACAATATGGTTTTTCAAAGTATGCATTGTATAAATCATGATCATATTAAGAATATACCCTAAAGAGACTATTTATCATATATTCCACTAGTTATCCCTTAAAAATAAAATAAAATAAAAACCTCTATAGTCATATCCAGCTTCAAACTTTAGGTTACTTTTAATTTTTTTAAATTTATTTAATTGATTTATTTTTAGGTTTTTATCATAGGGTACATGTGCTCACTAGAGAGAGGGAAAGTGAGAAACCATCCACCAGGAGGGATGGCTGCACCATAATCCCTTCCCCTTCATTCTTTTCTTGGGTACATTCACACATACCTGGCATGATTTTCAAGCTGCCAGGTCTGGGACTTGAACAGTGGTCTGCCATGTAGGAATCCAGTGCCTTAACTACCACTCTACTTGCTGGCCCTTTTAGATTACTTTTAAAATAAAGATGTTTTAATTACATGTGACAGAAATATAACTAATACTTGTTTAAGAAAAAAATACTCATAGAATACAGACAGATGTATGTTAAGATGCTGCTTACACTGAGGCTAGAAATAAGATTCACTGTAATTTATTTTCTTTATTCTTAGGCTACATGTCTTTGTGTTGGTCTCTAGAAGCTCTAATCCTACATCACTCTCACCTCTACCACCTATTTTCCAATAGTTTCAATAATATTTCTAGAATTAAATTTCATTCTTTTGGCTTAGGTCTTATGCCTATCTCTGAATGTATCAATACAGTCAGGAAGAAGAACTACATGAATTTGGTGAGGCCTGGGTTATATGCCCTTATTTTGACTGAAAGTGGCGTGTATCCATCTCTACAAAGGGAAATTGAAGTGCTATCTTTATAACACTTTCAGTGCCTGGCCCATAGTTGTCCTTTAGAGAGAATTCTAAAGGAATGATCAATCTGCATCTTTGTTCCTGGAGTATAGTTCCTTCTTCTTCTCTTCCCCCTCCCCCTCCCTCTGCTTCCCTGTCCCCTTTCCTCCTCCTGTACTCTGCTTCTTCACTCCTTCTTCTCCTCCTCCTTCTCCTTCTTCTCCATCCCAGAAGACACATGTGACTGCATAAGAGTGAGTGAGAGAGTGAATGTCCTCCAATAGGACCTGGTCATTTTGCAATCCTTTTTCTTAAAATTCTTCATCTCATCAGAATACAGAGTACTCATATATCTGGGTATTTTTTTCAAGCTGCTGGCGCCTAGACTTGAACCTTGGCCAGCTACATGGGATATGGTTTCTTCTGTGTGACACTTAACCTCTGCACTATGAGTCTGGTCTTGGCTATAGTTTAATTTTATTCAACCATAATGGCTGCACAAAGAAAAATATTGCCATTATTGCTTGTCCAACAAACTATCATCTGGTAGACAAGAAGTCTCCCTTTGAATTAAATCAAACCTATGAGAAAATAACTGAGTGGATATTTTTGTCACTGCCAGTGACCTTCTAAAACAACTCACTTTAGTGCAAACATCTTTTCAAAACTTCATAATATGGAAATGGTACTTCAATCTTGGTACACTCTTGAATCTTGATCTTAGAGGTTGTGTCCAAGGACACCAGGGAAATGAAGCCTTAGTGTAGCCTTGTCTGGTAGAACTTTGGGAGAGAATATCAATGTTTTCTAATATGTGCTGTCCAATATAGTAGCCACTGGTCACATCTGGCTATTAAGTGCTTGAAATATGACCAGGGTGACTGACGAACTCATTTTTAATTTAATTTAAATGTAAATGTCAGTAGTTCTAGGTGGTTAATGCTACATATTGGATAGCAGTTTTAGACAAAGTTTGCAGAGCAGCTGCACTTTGACTGCTCATTTGATCTTACTATCACGATAGTTGGAGATACAAATATTAGTGTGTATATATACATATATATTTTAATAAATAAAAAGGCCAAGAGATTGCTATGAGGTTGGTATCACAATTATGAAACAAGGTGCTCCATTCTTATGCCCAGATCTTAAGGTGTCTGTTAACTATTTATTCCCTAAGTCCTTCCCATCCATCCCCTACGATCCACCTCCTTCTCATACAATTTCTGGTAGCAACCCTTGACTACCTACTATTATACATCTAGATGTTTCCATTTCTCCCATAGAGTGCAGACATCCCATATATTGAGCAAGGATTTACAGTATTGGTCTTTCATACTCTATCTTATTTTGCTTAGCATTAAATTTTCTATATGCATGGACTTCATATTAAATGACAGGGTCTCATTCTTCCTTATGGTTAAGTAGTATTTTATAGTGTCCATGTGTTGCATTTTTTTCAATCTAGTCATTAGTTCTTGAGCACTTAGATTGATTCCAGGGCTTTTTTTTTTTTTTTTTTGAGAGGTTTTTGCTAAAGGGCATGTGCGCTCGTCAGAAAGACAGAGAGAGACAGAAAGACAGAAAGCAAGTAATCACTCCCTAGGGGAGATGGCCACACCCGAATCCCTTCTCCTTCATTCTCTTCTTTGGATCCTGGGCACACACGCACATGTGCCCGATGTGAGTTTAAGCCACCTAGTCTGGGACTCGAACTGCAGTCGAGGGGGAGTCCAATGACATAGCCGTTAAGCCAACTGCTGGTCCCAATTCTATGTCTTAGCTATTGTGAATAATGCAAAAATAAATGTGGATGTGCAAGTGTCTTTCTGGTTGTGTATTTTCCTATCCTTTGAGCAAATACCGAAGAGTGGGATTAGTTGGTCATAGAGTTGTAGGTTTTGAGGAACCTTCAAATTGTTTTCCATAGTGCCATAGTGGCTGGAACAATTTACATCCCCACTAACAGTGTAGGAGAGTTCCCTTTACATCACAGTTTCACCAGCATTTGTTGTTTTTTATATTCTTGATCCAAATCTTTCTTATTAGGGTTAAGTGGCATCTCATTGTGGTTTTGATCTGAATTTTCCTTATAATGATATATGCAAACATCATTTCATGTTCATTTTGGCCACTCATATGTCTTTCTTATAGATGTTTGTTTGTTCAATTCATTTACCCATTTTAATTGGACTATTTATTTTTTTGCAGGTGCACTGTTTAAGTTCCTTATATTTTCTGGTTATTAATACTGTATCTAAAGCATAGCTTGGACATATTTTCTCCCATTCTGAGAATTGTCTCTTGAGTCTTCCTTTGCTGTGTAGCAGCTCTTTAGCTTGATGCAAACCTGTTGGTTTACTGGAGTAGGTAGATTTCTTAAGTAAGACCTCTCTGCTAATAAGATTTAAGTGGTCAGGGTAAAAATAAAAATTAGAGGGTTGATACTATTATTTACCTGTTATTTTCTAGGCACAATGGTCATTCACAAAATATGACACACTGTGTTTTGCTATGTCATTTGTTTTACTGAACTTCAGAAATCCAAATAACCTCTTAAGATTATTTTAAGAATAAAAATATCAAAGAATTCAACTTTTTATCGGAAACATGCAGTTTTAACTTAACTATACTTTAAAGAAAATCGGCAAAAGAACACAACACTAATTCCACTGTAATTTTTACTCTAATTTTTCGTTTATATTACATATCTGTTGTCCAAAAGTATATATTATTACCATTGGAACTCAGATATTTCTATGCTTATTTCTATATCAACTATTGTTTTCTCTTTGGGAATAATTATTTTTCATTGCTGCACTTTTGTAGTTATATTATCTTCTCAGCCTCTTCAATTTCAAATTCTTTAATTAGGGATTTTATTTAAAAGAAGATGATAAAAGGCATAAAAAGATTTGATGTTAAGTGAAGTACGTAACTGAAAAATATTCAGGTGAATTCTAAATGTATTATCTTGAAATGAAACTTCAAAGAAAGTGAGGGAATGTTTTTCAGGCTCCTAACAGTTAAAAAAAAAAAAAAAAGCCAACAACAACTGATGAAAAGCCATGTAGATGAATAGATCTTTCTAATTGCATGTGTTGTTGCCTACTGGACCTCTTCTAGCTTTTTGTTTACTTCATCTCTGGCCTCTCTTGGGGTGGAGGAAGAATATCATTTTTTTAAATAAAGGGGCATTCTGAATCATTTCAAGACAACACTTAAATATACTACATAAAAAGATTTATTTAATCAAAGGCTATGATTACTGACCTAAGTACAGGACCTGGATTTTAATGCATAAAGATATCTGGTTACCATGACTATAATTACCATAATTTTACACCTATTAATTCTGCCTGTAGAATTAATTTCCATAACTTATGACTTGAAACAAAAACATCAGCCTCATCTCATAGTTTCTAAAAGCAGAATTATTATAAACCTCATAAATGCAAAATGTTATTATTTTTTCTTTTTTGCTCTGTCTGAATCCTCCAAACTGGTTCCCCCCTATTAAAATTCAAACAGCTGTGAAATGGCCAACCGATTTGAAGATGAAAGTAAATGTGAAGTGACCTTCATCCATGCTGAACAAATAGAATATTATAAACATACTTTCCAGTTGAAGTTACACAAAGCAAATTAAGAAATACCTAGGGCTATAATTTACTACAAAAATGTTTCTTAAATTTCTGACAGTTTCATTTAACTGACTAATTAAATTTGCTGGTAGGCATCTTAGAGACGGAGTCTAATAACTACACTGTCATTTGGGATGAAAATGAAAATTACTTTTTTTGTGAGAAATATGTTTCTAATGGTCCAGGTCTTCTACTAAACATTTGACAAATATTCGTAAGTGGTTATGCCTAGTCGTATGAGATGATAATGCCAGTTCTATTAAAAGGTGATTAAAAGAAAATCTCACCAGTAATAGCTTAGAACTCCAAATGTACAGTTTCTAAAGAATCTGCCAAAAGGAAAATTTTAAATACATTTCTAAGACATGAACGATATGTATTTATTACATATTTTGTTTACTTATTTCAAATAAATTAATAGGTGAGGATGTCCCGTACTGTTAGAATTCTACATCTTTGTGTACTGCTTCTTCTCATGAAAGGTCCAGCGTAAATCCCTCCCCAGGAGGTTATACTTCCTAGATGCCAGACAGAGATTGTGGGAGGACTTAGAATTCATTTTCCTAGTTTACAAGCTCCCATGTTGAGAGGACTAATGGGTTTTTGTGTATGTGTGTGTATGTGTGTGTGTGTTTTTTCCTCTAAAGAAACCTAAAATACCAACTCTTTTTTTTTGAGGCATGTTTAGCTGCAAGCAAAATAAAATATTCAAATAGAGTTTTGCAAACAGTGTCTTTAGGTGAATCATACAATAAAATATCCTACAATCTTCTATAATTATACCCCAGAATTGTGCACAATGGTCAAAACACTGATTTTCTCTTTTTATTCTCTAGAAACAATCTAGGATCTTGGCATGCAAAATATAAAACACCTGACAATGTCTAATAATTACCTCCTTTCATTATGTATAATTGTGTTATTCATTTCATGAAAATGACATTTAAGAGAAAAATGTGAAAGCTACAATTATATAATTATTTTGCCAAGTACCAATGCACGTATGCTCTGTTAAAACCAGACAAGCTCAGGGTTTAATATTTGACTGAATTTATGTGCAAAATTATCCATACTTATTTCAGTTCCTCTCTTACTTCTCATTAACCTGTCATTTCTTTTAAGGCACAAGGTGATATTTGAGTATCATGGAATGTCCTTCAGCTCCCTAGTATAGTACTGACATACAGTACTTATCTAATATGCATTTTCAACTTGACCAAAATGATCAAAATGAAACTAAATTAGTAGGGTGTGGCATTCAAAAGAGGAAGTTAAAAAGGTAAAATCCCCTGTTGCCTTTATTATTCCAGTGAGTTTATATTTTGTGTTCCATGATTGACAAAACTAACATGTTTGTAACAAAAATAAGAAACTATTTTCTTGATAGCAAAATTTATACTGTTATTAATGTTAATATCTAGAGAAAGCTGAGGGTATTACATTTCTCTAGATAATTTAAATTTACATCATAGTCAACATATCCTATGGTCCTAACTTTGTTATTAAGCACATAGCAATATCATAACCTTGTTGTGTAACTTAAGTCTACACTAAAATGTGGTTTACCACATATTACATAGATGTTTTAGGAGATGTGCTTTTGCCATATTTCTAGAGTTGACATCGGCCAGCCAAAGGTCACTGAAATCCTATCTGTGGTCACAGAGATTTAGGCTTCATTATTGTACTGCAGTGGGAACGTGTACCAGAGGAAGCAGGGAGTTTCAGTGGGAGGGTTGGGAGGGATTTAGAAGGGTTTATTTTAAAGTGTTTATGTTCATTCTGGATGATTTTAAGGCAAACTTAGGGAAGCAGATGTCAGGTTTGGGTTTTCATATACCAGGAAGTAAAAACAATTTGATTATAGATGTGTTGGGTAAATTTTTATCTAAAGACTTGAAATTAATGTGGGGCTAGAGTAACCAGGGATAAGAAAAATAATCAGAAAGTTAGCCAGACGTGGGGGTAACTAGTTGTTATTGGTACATGTTTTGACTACTGAGTATACTTGTCTTTGTCTTTTTCCACCATGGTTACAGATTGGTCTTTTGTTATTTTATTTATTCTTCACAAAAGTTTTTTATGTGCAATCAGAAACATGACAACCTACTGAGAGCTTCAGCCTGTGGATTTCTGAGGTCATTTTTACTTTCTTATTGCACATTATTATTATTTATGACTATTTTTTTAGTTATTAAATTATGGATTAATACTGTAGAGGTAATGAAGAATTTGTCTTTTGTGCTTAATTCATCTAACACAAACTCATTCAATATTAAGGAAAGCTTGTTCTTTCTGTCAGATTTCCCCCTTAGTTCAGTTGTTCAGGAAAAGCTCTACAAATGGAAAAAAAAAAAATATCAGCCAGGCCCTCTCTTTCTATGTCATAGCCCAAAGCAGAATGCTTGGTAACAGAAGTCTAGGGTAAAAAATGGAAGTCTGCTCTTCACCTTGGGATCCTCTCTTTCAGATGAAATTTCACAAAGATTCATCAGACTAGAATTCAATCCAGCTTTGATCACTACCCATTTGATATTGTATGATTTAGTTATTCTTGCTGTAATAAACCCCTTATCTTAAGGTAGGCTGAGGATTTTTTCCTTTATTTTCTGAAACTCAAAAGGTAGCAAGTTAATCGTTAGGAATAAAACAATGCTCTTATCAAAACTGACTTACTGAGAAAAAGGGCTTGGATTGAGCAGCTAAAGCTGACTAGTATAGAAACAGTACTTGACTTAATACCCAAGCACATGTAGTGAACCATATGTTTTTGACTGAAGGACACTCCCCCACCCCCAGCCCGGTCTTACTTACACTTGTTGGCCCTTATGAAGCCTTTGCCTATAAAAGAAGCAGAAATGTGGAATATTAGGGCAAATATGTGTTGGTCTAATATTATTTGAAGTGAATGGTCATAAAAACATTTTCCTCATGGACAGCGATGATTCCACTGAAGACATACATACACACTGGCTTAAATTATATTAAAAAAATTTCCAAGAATGGTGCCAGCGGGTGGCATTGTGGTTAAGGTGCTCAATTTCCACATGGCTGACTGTGACTTCAGTCCTGGATCTGGGGCTTGAATATCACTCTGGACATGTCTGTGTGCATGCTCTAAATTCTGTGGGCAGAATGGAGGAGAAGGGATTGCAGTACTGCCATCCCCTCTGTGGGGTGATTTCTTACTTTCCCTTTCACTGTCTCTATCTGTCTCTCTCCGGCGAGCACACCCACCATATGCAAAATCCTTATTATTATTATTTTTTAAGAGCAATGGAGGGCTTCTACAATACCTTACAGAAAACTGTTTAAGACCTTTTCTAGTTTTAAGAAAAGTTAGAATTTATCTTTATTGCCATCATCATCCCACAAAACACTAGAAGGGAAACAAAAGGGCTAGCAGAGACTTTGAGTTCTCTGATTAAGGATTCTATTTTACTAGCTAGTAAGTTCCTGAAATGGCCCATGGAAACTTAAAGTGAAAATTTCATGTATCATGTTACTCCCAGGTGATTAGTACTATAGAATAGATTGGACCTTTAATCATAAAGGCATTTCATAAGGAAGATTCATAGTTGGAAATTTATATAGCTCGATTTTTTCACCTGAAGAGAATTATGGATCTAATATTTAAAAGGATATAGAGTAAAAGCAATTATGGCATAGTATATGACTGTAATTACTTTTAAAAAGTCATAATTTCAAAATATCTGTTTTTCTCCCCAGAGGAAACATGTGCATGCATGAGAGGGAGAGAAGAGGGAGAAATAGAGGACCCTCAATGGGGCCTTGTCATGCAGCAGTCTCTTGGTTCCCACCAGGATCGTGGGCTTGTGCACATGTGCCATGCATATTTTTTCAAGACATCAGGATCAAGACTTGAATCTCAGTCAGCCATATTATATGATACTCAGCCCCTCTGTAAGCCCCTCTGTACAGAGCCCCTCTGCACAACACTGAAGGCTCAAGGTATCTTTTCTTTTTTTTAAGAGAGATTTTTGATATAGGGCTCAGAGAGCCAGAAATTTTGGGTATAGGGCTCAGAGAGCCAGAAAGTGAGAAATCACCGCCCCCCCGCCCCGTGGCCTCGGGATTTAAGTATATACTCTCACATGCCCAGCATGGTCTGTTTTTTTTTTTTTTTTTTTTTTGGTGTGTGTGTGTGTGTGTGTGTGTGTGTGTGTGTGTGTGTGTGTGTGTGTTTTAGTGGTTTGTTTTTTTTGCTATAGGGTGCAGACAGACAGAGATAGATAGAGAGACAGAAAGTGAGAAATTAGCCCCCAGGGCAGATGGCCATGCTGCAATCCCTTTTCCGATTAGGAACCCGGGCATGTATACACATGCACCCAGTGTGAGTTTTAAGCCACCGGGTCTGGGACGCGAACCACTGTAAACTACGTGGGAGTCCAGCGACATAGCCATTACGCTAACTGCTGGTCCTGTGCCCAGCATGAGTTTTAAGCCAGGACTAGAACTGCAGTCAACTACATGGGAGTCCAATGATGTAACCATTATGCCATCTGCTGGTCGATCAAGGTATTTCTTTTTTTTTTAATTTTATACTCAGTGGCCCGTCAGTGGCGTGGTGGTTAAGAGAGCTGGATACCCCATGGCCAACTACTTGATTTGAGTTTTACACCTGGTAGCTTGAAAAAAATACTGGGTTCATGTGCATGTATGCCCAAAATCCCAAGAGGAAAATGGAAGAGAAAGGACTAGGTGTGGACTTCTCCTCTGAAGGGTGCTTTCTTACTTTCCTTCTCCGTCTCTCTCTTTCTCTGTCTCTCTTCAGTGAGTTCACTCACTCTATAGCAAACAATTTTTTTTTTTCAAATTTTATGCTCAGTATCATCAAGGGAGTCTGTGAATTTACACATTTTTAAAGATTGATAGATGCAGTAATTTCCTTAGACTTTCTGCCTGTCTTAAATGACCAAGCACAGTATCCCTCAAATTTTCACTCTGCACAGCAGCAAATAAAGAGATAACTGCTGACCACATGTGCAGAATTACAAACTTGAGACAGGAGGGAAAGAACAATGAATAGGCAGGAGAATTTACTTGTCCCCAGTAGTATCTTCCTACAATATCTGAGTCTACAAATATGAACTTAAGTTGTTAAAGAAATTCTGGACTGGGGACCAGCAGTTAGTGTAATGGCTATGTCACTGGACATGTAGTTGACCGCAGTTCAAGTCCCGCACCCGGTGGCGTAAACTCAGGCAGAGCGCGTGTGCGTACGTGCCCAAGATCCTGAGAGGAGAATGGAGGAGAAGAGATTGTGGTGTGGCCATCCCCCCTGGGGTGTGATTTCTCACGTTCTGTCTCTCTGTCTTTGTCTTTCTGGTGAGTGCATGTGCCCTATAGCAAACACCTCTCCAAAAAAAAAAGTTCTGGACTTAAAAATCCTAAGGGTAGGTGTGTAAACCAAGGCTCATTTGGGTTGTAAGTTACAGACACTCTCACACTATGAGAAGAGAAAAAATATAAAAAAAAGAAAGAAATATTAATCCATGTGACTGGGATACTGGAGTTTGACCTTTAGGCACCACTGGGTTTAGGAGCCCAAATAACATTCAACCTCTGTTTCAGTCCATACTAAAACTTCTTTTCTAGTTCTGCTTTTCTCTGTATTGACTTTAACTTCAAATAAGTTTACTACTCACAGAGATCCGGAGAGACACCAGCAGCCTGAGTCTCTTCCTTCCAATTTAGTAATGTAGAAGATGCTCTTGGCACTCTTCCAACATCCCCTTGGCACTCGTTGTCCCCACGTATGCCCCTGGTTTAGCACAAGCATCTGCAATCACACTGCCTGGGGACTTGCTGTGGCTGCTGCAAGTTGCTCCTGAAGCAGCTCTCAACTTTGAGGTGTGTTCTAATACCACTGGCAAGAAGTGCTCAGTGGGATGAGCTCCACATTCCCAGAGCAATAACCTTTTCATTAGTACACCCCCCCACACACACACATTGACTCCCTTTCCTTCCTAGTCTTGAGGTCTGTTACTATAGGAATCCAACCTAATGCAAACACAGCCTTAAAAGAGACATAGGATCTTTTTTCCCTTTAAATACTAGAGGAAGATGTTAAGGCTGGTTCCAAATCATATGCCCTCCCTTTTGCTAAGGAAAGAACAAATATGTGTATTTCTTAGGTAAATGATTGTGTCTGTTACCCAGGGAGTAATGTATGCAGAACAAGCAAAATGCCATATTGTACCAAGGGTTTGGAATATCTTATAAGTAAAAAAATAAGCTATGAGGCTGAGAATAAGAAACATCTGCTTCTGCCTTCCAACTGAGATCAACCAAATTATTATGTAACTATCCAGGCCCTCCACAATTGTTTAGAATGACATTTCAAGTATGAATAGTCCAGTATAAATTGTAACCTATTTTTAGGCTATTAATTTTGATGGATGTATCCTATTATTTAATTAAGTTCTTTTTGTAAAATAAACTTTAAAAATTAGGCTACAGTATGTACTATGAGTTTAGATACTGGAAAATGATATATTCTATTATTCTTCATTTAATATGTAATACTTTGATGAAAATGAGAAACAATGAGAAAATGCTGATAATGGGAGGTAAGGATTGTGACATATTTGAAAACAGACTACATCTACACATGTTTTTTTGGTAAGTTCCAGTGGAAATACTACTAAATACTCTAAGCATATTGTGTCCCTCAATGGAAACCTAGCAGGATATTTTTTTTTCCTTTTCTTTCTCTCTCTCTCTCTCTCTCTCTTTTTTTTTTTTTTTTTTTTTATTTGGAAGTCTGAGTCAGACCTCTACTATAGTCCTATAGTCTGAGGCCTTATTTCTATTGAAAATTCTCTTAACTACTATGTAAACCCATCCATGCTGTTCTTTCTCAAGTCAGACACAGGAGATCACGTGTACCCTGAAGCTCTTACTTGCCAACTGGAGGAGATAAAGAAAAAGAGATTTTTTCCAAGACATGTAGGTATCAGAAAACAAACAAACAAACAAAAACAAGTTATACAGTATGGAAATCAAACTTGGGAAAGAAAATGGCCATAGGAGGGAACCAGCAGTTAGCATAATGACTATGTCACTGGACTCTCACGTAGTCGACTGCGGTTCACTTCCCTGACCCGGTGGCTTAAAACTCACACTGGGTGCATGTACGTGCGTGCCCAAGATCCAGAAAGGAGAATGGAGGAGAAGGGATTGTGGCGTGACCATCCCCCCCTGGGGGGTGATTTCTCGCTCTCTGTCTCTATGTCTCTGTCTGTCTGGCGAGTGCACGTGCCCTATAGCGGAAAACCTCTCAAAAAAAAAAAAAAAAGAAAAAGAAAATGGTCATAGGAAACAATAAGCATTATAATAAACATTATAATCCAAAGTAGAAAACTATTCTTAATAATATAAATGCATTTGTTAACTGATAAAGTAGGAAGAAGCCATCAGGCACTGGACAATTGTGCAGCACTGGGAGAAGCTGTGTCAATTCTAGTTCACCTCTGAAATCCTGGAAACTATTTTGTTAAAGAGTTCATGGGACGGTATTGGCAAAGCAATGTATACTTAGCATTAAAGACTGGCCCCTTCTGACACCGATTGTACTAAATACCAAATACCTTCGACTCATCAGGTAGACATATGAAGATGTTCTGCATCATGGATGTGCATGTGCCTCATCTGCTATATCACGGCTTCTCATCACAGGCTACCAGACAGGGCACACATGCAGCAGAATAAAAGAAGTATCATTTTCCCGATTATAATACAAAACAAACAAAAAACAGTGTCAGAAGTAAAAGTAGTTTATTTGAAGATCACATAGTACCTATCACTCCTGACTGAATATTATTAAAAGTGAGAAATGCAAAATAATCTTCAAAAGATAGTGGAAATTATGCAGAAGTTAGTACATCTACTCTATCTTCCTTTACTTCTTCTTGATTCATAGGTATCATTCTTTTGGCCCCAAGTAAACCCTGGCTGTTTCACTTTCTGCAACATTTCATGCTTCGCTGTCATTTAGGAGTGAGAGAATCTGTTCATGTTCAGCTTGATAGTTTTTGGTAGTGAAGATACCAAGCAATATTTACTTTCCTTATTGAATCAAAGTAAAACAAAACTAAAAAAAAAATTAAAGATAAATGATTATTCATCACAGACCTTTGGGAAGAGGATCACAAGACAGATTTGATTAAAAAAAAAAAAAGAAAGAAAAAGTAGTTTTAAGAAATTTCAAATTCTTTGGTGACTTTTGAAATGATTGCTAGGTGATTGTTCTAGCAGGCATAAAGGAAAAGATGAGAGGAATAAGGCAAAAGATGAGGAAAAAGAAAGAATGATAAGGCTCATATTCACCTTCACTCCACTGAACAGACTGAGTAATGTTCACCCATAATGCTCTGTGGAGATGTTCCAAAGTGCTCTGGAAAGAAAATGTCCCAAGATGTGCCCTTAGGCTAGTTCTATCATTTGGCTGATCCTCACCTGCAAAATCAAAGCTGGTTAAGGTCATCAAAGTTCCTTCAAACCTTAATATTCTTTAACTACATGATTTTCTATGAACAGAATTCCTATCCTTCTTATAGGTTACAAGGTATTTAAATTAAAATAGACATACTCCATAAAGGTATTCAGTCAAATGAATCGTTGGCTGTATGCCCTTATGGGGAAATGTACTTGGTGTTCTGTGCCTTTTGGAGAAACTGTTGCTTTGCTTTAGGGTGGCTTTAAAGGGGGAAAGACATGGATATTGGATGTGATCAAGTACAGAATCACTCCACACTCCACTGTGTAATGTTTCCACCCCTCCCATCCAACAATGCTGAGTGCAGAAAAAGCTAAAAAGGGGGAAGGCAGTTTTTCTGGT
>NW_006159788.1:43038-67999 GCF_000334495.1 Tupaia belangeri chinensis
GAAAACCTCTCAAAAAAAAAAAAAAAGAAAAAGAAAATGGTCATAGGAAACAATAAGCATTATAATAAACATTATAATCCAAAGTAGAAAACTATTCTTAATAATATAAATGCATTTGTTAACTGATAAAGTAGGAAGAAGCCATCAGGCACTGGACAATTGTGCAGCACTGGGAGAAGCTGTGTCAATTCTAGTTCACCTCTGAAATCCTGGAAACTATTTTGTTAAAGAGTTCATGGGACGGTATTGGCAAAGCAATGTATACTTAGCATTAAAGACTGGCCCCTTCTGACACCGATTGTACTAAATACCAAATACCTTCGACTCATCAGGTAGACATATGAAGATGTTCTGCATCATGGATGTGCATGTGCCTCATCTGCTATATCACGGCTTCTCATCACAGGCTACCAGACAGGGCACACATGCAGCAGAATAAAAGAAGTATCATTTTCCCGATTATAATACAAAACAAACAAAAAACAGTGTCAGAAGTAAAAGTAGTTTATTTGAAGATCACATAGTACCTATCACTCCTGACTGAATATTATTAAAAGTGAGAAATGCAAAATAATCTTCAAAAGATAGTGGAAATTATGCAGAAGTTAGTACATCTACTCTATCTTCCTTTACTTCTTCTTGATTCATAGGTATCATTCTTTTGGCCCCAAGTAAACCCTGGCTGTTTCACTTTCTGCAACATTTCATGCTTCGCTGTCATTTAGGAGTGAGAGAATCTGTTCATGTTCAGCTTGATAGTTTTTGGTAGTGAAGATACCAAGCAATATTTACTTTCCTTATTGAATCAAAGTAAAACAAAACTAAAAAAAAAATTAAAGATAAATGATTATTCATCACAGACCTTTGGGAAGAGGATCACAAGACAGATTTGATTAAAAAAAAAAAAAGAAAGAAAAAGTAGTTTTAAGAAATTTCAAATTCTTTGGTGACTTTTGAAATGATTGCTAGGTGATTGTTCTAGCAGGCATAAAGGAAAAGATGAGAGGAATAAGGCAAAAGATGAGGAAAAAGAAAGAATGATAAGGCTCATACTCACCTTCACTCCACTGAACAGACTGAGTAATGTTCACCCATAATGCTCTGTGGAGATGTTCCAAAGTGCTCTGGAAAGAAAATGTCCCAAGATGTGCCCTTAGGCTAGTTCTATCATTTGGCTGATCCTCACCTGCAAAATCAAAGCTGGTTAAGGTCATCAAAGTTCCTTCAAACCTTAATATTCTTTAACTCAAAGTTCCTTCAAACCTTAATATTCTTTAACTACATGATTTTCTATGAACAGAATTCCTATCCTTCTTATAGGTTACAAGGTATTTAAATTAAAATAGACATACTCCATAAAGGTATTCAGTCAAATGAATCGTTGGCTGTATGCCCTTATGGGGAAATGTACTTGGTGTTCTGTGCCTTTTGGAGAAACTGTTGCTTTGCTTTAGGGTGGCTTTAAAGGGGGAAAGACATGGATATTGGATGTGATCAAGTACAGAATCACTCCACACTCCACTGTGTAATGTTTCCACCCCTCCCATCCAACAATGCTGAGTGCAGAAAAAGCTAAAAAGGGGGAAGGCAGTTTTTCTGGTTTCAAAGGTACTAAGAAAACTGGGACTCAAAGTGCCAACATTTTTTTTTTCAAGCTTTGGCATGGATATGAAATGTAGTCTAAAATAATTTAATAATCTCTTTGTGACAACTATTTTTCACAAGCAAAATTTGAAATGTAGTTCATATTTGTTCTTTCACAGATATGTTAAAGAATTAAGAAAGTCTAGCTGTGAAGCCCCTTGAGCTGCTCCAAGAAAGAAGTACACAAACATAACGCTGATTTTAATCATCATTATGCGGCTGCTTATTTTTGCTTGGTGGCTCTGTGTCACTCATAAACTTAACACTCTAGTAGCGAAAACAAATATTATTTTCCCCCCAAAAGTATTTCATATCTTTGTAGGAAAGGTAAGATTGTCCATTGGATATTTCAGAAGATGCATTTTTATGTGGTTTCTCATTTTTAAAAGCTGAGTGAAAAAACAGAACTTTAAAGAGTTCTGTTTTTTATTTGTTTATTAATGACATTCATACCTCATTTCAATGAAATATTAGTAAATATTACTTTTATCTGTAGATTTCAGACAAGAGCAACAAAAAGATTTTTTTAAAAAATGATTATCAGTGAAAGATTCTATATCATATTCAGATATCAACTATTAACACATCATCAGTTAATAAATATAAAATACTGCTTAGGTTATTTCTTCTTCACAATGAAATTATACAGCACTATTTTTTGTCTCACAGAAAATTTTGAGAAAAAAACTTACGAGTTTAATTTTATATGCGGAAGTGTGACTGAAGCTTAAATGTGTGTGTGTGTGTGTGTGTGTGTGCCACAAACCCTTCTCCCTCGTCTCTCCCTCCCTTTGTGATTCTTGGTGTCTCTCAAGCTGGATCCAGGACTTGAATCATTCAGTTGGCCATGTGGAAACCAGCTGCCCCATCCACCACACCATGAATTGGTTCCGAAGCTTAAATTTTATGACTATATATGTGAAGTCAGCTGGCAGTAGTAATAATAGCAACGTCTTGCCAGATACTGTGGGGTTTGTTTTTTATGTTATATTCATTCACTGTGTATCATTCAGAATATACTGACTATTGGCTCCCTATTATTATTTTATAGATAGTTGTATTCACTGATTTAATCATCACAAAACTCTTTATTCAGGTACTATTTTTATTTCCTTTAAAATTTAGAAAACTAAGCCACTTGTTTGAGTCTTATAGCTACTAAAGGCACAACTGGGATTTAAATGCAGGTAGTTTGGTTCTAGAATCCATATACTTATCACAATTTTATAAACAGTCCTTCTTCCAAGGAATTCCACTGATGTTGCTGGACTTTGTTACCATGTATAAATAGTAATTTGTCATTGTTGTCATCTACTATGATATATTCACATAGTATCAACTCTGACTCACTATGAGGAATTTGAACATTCAGAACTCAGATAACACTGGAGAGAGCCAAGCAGGGATTGCAGAGTTTAAGGCAGATGGATCCCACATGGCTGACTGCGCTGTTTGAATCTTGGACACAGTCTTAATTCTGGCACCTCTAGTGACTTGCTGTTTAACCTAGATCAAGTTATTTAATTTTGGGGGCTATAATTCCTCATTGACAGAATAAAAACAGGATCTGTCAAGATTCTTCCAAAGGACTAAATGCAGATTCTACCATCATAAACTGCTTAATTAATCTAAAAATAACTCATGTGGGGCAGCAGCTGGCATGGTGGTTAATGCACTGACTCTTATGTGGCTGACTCCATGGGTTTTTCAGACCTGGTGACTTGAAAAACATACTGGGTGTGTGTGCATGCTCACCCGAAATCCTGAGAGAATAGATGAGAACACACTGTGGCATGGCCATCTCCCCATGAGATGGTGATTTTTCACCTTCTCTCTCTCTCTCTCATGTGCATTCCCTATGGCGAAGAAACCCTATAATAAAATAAAATAATTGATGTGAATGTATCTAATTTAGTGGGCAAATTAACTTTATTCTATAAACATGTAGAAGAAGTATATATTGTGTATTTTATTGACTTTATTTGAATCATTATATGGACTAGATTGGTCTTATGAAATTAAAACAAAACAAAACAAAAAATCAGAATAACCATGACAAGAGAAAGTTTGGAGGCAATGACAAAATGGTGGTGTGGCACATGTTTGCATCTCAAGTTTCATACACTTTGGCTGAAAAAGAAAAAGGACAATGCCTTCCTAGGAAGAATGGTTAATGCCAGAACAAGGATATGATGAATAAACTGTGCGCAAGCTATAATTAAGTCAAGGCAAGGAAAGAGTCTTCTTCCTGAATTGCGGAAATCATTTGAGAGAGGCATGTGTATTACGTTGAATTAATCAGTAGATTTGGATATCTGACAATTTAATATCCAAGTTGTTAAGCTTGGCAACTGCAAGGGCAAAAGTTCATGGAGATTCTTACTCTGACCCACCATGTTTAGAGGAATACGCATGAACCAAATAGCAGCACAACACAGGAATTGCTACCGGGTGGTGGAGGCATTCGCAGTATTTAGGTTTTAAATTTTTCTATTTTCTGTAAATAAGAGAAAGTGAAAATGTGTAGGTGAAACAGATGATAAAATAAAGCATCTTCTCCCATGAAATTTTGGTAGAGATAGAATCAAGGTCCCCAAGGTTTTGTAATGGTATCATTGTGATAATGATCAATGAGACTAAGGAAGCATCTTCTTGGGATTCACTGCTTTCTCGGTATCTTCTGTGATCAATTAAAGTCAGATCTTCTCATATATCCGGAGAGGAAAGAGGTTAATGGAGTACACAGGCATACATGAGACATAGACTTTTCTCTAAAAAAAAATATATTAATAAAGTTTATAAAAACATCCAAGTTTTTTCAGTGACATCATCACACCTGTGAGGCAAAATGCATGCACATACAGTATTTTAAAGGGTCTGAATGTCATTATGTTCTCTAAGGCATCTTTGAAGAATGGCACATTTAAAAACAAATTTTGCATTCCTATAAATTACACATCTCAAAAAATGTTTATAGGTGTTATATATTAGGAAACAACCAAAGAAATAGTATACTCAGTTTTCAGAAGGAAAAATTAAGTCTCAAATAAAATGTAAATTATAAGTTGTCATTAAGCTCTATTGTAGAGCTAAAATTTTAACTGAAGAATTTTATTTTGAAATTTGCTTCTTTTTCTACTCACCATGAGAATTAATAACAATCAATGGGTTCTACACAACTCCCTGAGAATATAGAGATAGTCTTAAGAGTAAAGTACAGTAAGCTAATTTTTAACCTGTGACTCATTATAATAAAGCAGCTACAGCGACCAGCAGAAGGTGTAATGTTTATGTTGCTGGACTCCCACGTAGTTGACCACTGTTTGAGTTCCAGACCCAGTGGCTTAAAACTCATGAATGTGTGTGCGTACCCAAAATCCTAAGAGGAGAATGGAGAAGAGATTGTGGTCTGGTCACCCCCTCTGTAGGGTGATCTCTCGCTTTCTGTCTCTCTCTATCTCTCTGGAAAGTGCACATGCCCTATAGCAAACCTCTCTCAGAAACAAACAAATGAAAAATAAAACAAAAACAAAACCCAAAACTCAATGACAACAAAATAGCTACAGAAGATGTGGTCATAACTCAGTTTTCTAGAATGTATAGAATAGTTTCTTGGGGCTGTCAGATGGAGTGGTGGTTAAGGCATTGGACTTCCACATGGTCCACTGCAGTTTGAGTCCCGAACCTGGTGACTTGAAAATCAGGCTATGCATGTGTGTGTGTGTGTGTGTGTGTGTGTGTGTGTGTATGTATGTATGTATGTATGTGTGCTCAAAACACCAGGAAGAGAATGGAGGAGAGGGGAATATGGCATGGTCATCTCCCCTGGGGGGATGATTTCTCACTTTCCCTTTCAGTGTCTGTCTCTTTCCAGCAAGCCTGCATGTCCTATGGAGGAAAAAAAAAAAAAAAAAAACATTAAAAATACCAAACTTAAACAAAGAAAAGTTTTGTTTTTTTTTTAAAAGACATCTGGCTTACAAACTTAATCTTAGATAGACATGGTAAAGATCAATATTTATTATCAAAGTGTTTCACTTTTTAACCAGATGTGTTATGATATACTGCAACTGTATTGTTAGCTCTACAACTGTGCATCACAACTATGTCGCTGCTTTGAAACAGATTGAAATAGATTCTGTTGCTAGGAACAACTTCTAGACTTATTAAAGATGATTCATTTTAATTGATGATATCTTTGTTTCTTCTTTGCTGTAGGCCATATGTTACAACAGAAAGAATTTTGTTATCAGGAAAAGAAGATCTGGATTGAGTTCCTATTCATCCTCCTACCATCTGCATGATATTAATCATGTTACTGTGATGGACCTCTCTAATGGTCAATCAACAGTTTCATAGATTTTGTTCATCTCTACCTATTGCCAGATTCCTCTGAGCTCTGCCTGCCTGCCAAGATCTCCTCTTATCTTCTTTGCTTGATCCATTACCAGTTTTTTCCTCTGGACCTGGGTGTGCATATAATCCTGAGTTATGGCCATTCCCAGACAGGCTGATGCCAACTGAACCTCAAGTGACAATGCTGCAGAGTTAGAAATTCTGGACCCGGATCATCAGTCTGGGTATCTTGACCATAGTTCTGCCAATCCAGTGTGCCAGACTTGGACATCATACTTCTTTCTGGTCTCCATTCTAACTCTTCTCTTTCCTTCGCCTCTCAGTGCAAATGGAGAACAGAATCATGTTTCATCAGGGCTCTTGGCTGTCAGTTTGGCATTTCCAGTTCTGCTCTATTTTATCATAATCAGGCAGTAGTTCAAAAGACACACTTCAAAAACCCATATTTATTTTTGATAAAGAGATCTTATGCAGAATCTTTGAAATTTTCAAAATTTGTGTCTAAAGAAAACAAATACATTTAAAAAAATTAAAGTATAAATACCAGAGTACATAAGCAAATTTGCTTTATCATATACATTTACTGGTATCTCTCTCACAAACATTTTTACATCTGTTCTGAATATTCTGTGTGCCCTGTTGGGTATATATTTTTCAACATTCTCTACCTTGTTCCTTTTCCCAGGGAGCTGAATTCCGTGAACTTTATCACGAGACTAACTAGTCCTCTGGGTTTTGGTTGGATTTAGTCAATGGAAAGCTTCACTGGCAGGAAATCAGAAAGACAGAATAGAGACTGAGGTATTTATATGCCAACCCTCACAAGACAGAGTGTAGACAGAGGCTGCATTCTTCCAATTGGGAAGCCACTTTCTTGCAACAATACAACTTATTAAATCATAAATGCCACTCTGTCTTTTTTCCCCTTCTTGCCTTTGCAAGTCTTTTGTGTTTCCTTAGCCCTACCCCAGTTTAGTAAATAAATTCTCTTCATGAACTCCTTTTGAAGGTGTTACTAGTTCTCAGGGGACCTTGACTGATAGGATCTCCCTGCACCAAGTCTAACCAAGCAGTATTAACAATAATTACTCAGCCTCTTTTCTGGACATATTTAGTACTGAAAGAGAAAAGGAAGCAAGAAATACTAGAAAGAGTTTATTACCTTTCTTTCAGGATTTTTAAAATGAAATTTCTAGTTTAAGATAGCTATTCTCTATAGAGATATACAGATATATAAAAGTAGTCAAATTTAATAGAATGTTTTATGTACTTTAATAATGTTTAAGACTTAATTCTATAAAATGAAAGGGTATTTGAGGTGAAAGAATGAGTGTGTGATATTTTTCCTTCACTGTACCCTTTTTTTTACATACGGATTTTTAAAGATCTTTTTCAGTAAGCCTTGGAAATTCCCTGTTCAAAAACCAGGTCTGTAATTATGATCTTGGAGGTCTAATGATTTTAGATTTTCCTGTTCCTTGTAGCTCCCTTTGAAGCTGTATCATTAAATCATCATTTGCACATCCTTTTTCTTTTTTCTTATGTAATTGGTGAATAGCACATGGAACTTCTGAAGAATTAGGTGAGCAGTCACATTATACTTTCAGGGAAGACATTCTGGCCTTTGCTTGGTAATCTGCAAGAGATTTCTTTTCTCAAAATACTGCAGTAGCTGGAGAATTTTTTCCTGCTATCCAACCCAAATTTACAGCTCTAGAGATAGTTCTATTTTACTTTATTGTATTAACTCTGAGACTAATCTATAACACTTGCTTCAATAATTAAGTACAAGAAAAAAATTTCTTTCTTCAGAGATAATCTAATTGACTGTAAACAACAGTAATGTCTCAAGACATTGTTGGATGACTCTTGTAGCATAAACTGCTAGTTTTCCTCCAAGACTAGTGTTTCCTTCTTTTAGAACACACACTAGTCTACATTTTCCAAGCTCTTGTGGTCAGTTACAGTAATTTGGTAAGATTTCAGCTTAGTCTGACAGTGAATCATTCTTAAACCTGAGCTAGAAAATCCTCAAATCATGCAGATTTCATGTTCTCCCCTTTTTATGCCTGGAACAAATGGAGATAACCAGGGCCATGGGAAGAATACATGGAAGATTAGAGTGATCATCAACATAAACTGATGAAAAACTGCATGAAGTAGAATCCTTCCTAATTGGCTAGAATTTCCTTTCACCATAACTGAGAAAGAAAGAAATTTCTGGTTTGTTTGAGCCAATATACATCTTTGGTGTATTTATTTCAAAGGCTATTCTACCTTTACTAATGCAAATATTATAAATTAATTCTTTCTAACTGATTTCTAAAAGTTATTTTGTCATTGGTGTGTTGTATTTAACTGGTCTGTAATTTCTTATAAATACCACATGTCTCTTTTCTGTTTCATTGAAACTTTCAAAAATTAAACCCATTTTACAAAGACATTTAAACTAAAGAGGGCTCAGTAAGGTCCATGCAGTCTGCTAGTCTCCTGGAATGAGCAAAAGACATATTTTTTATCTCATAGATCTTGTGAACCAGTGGAGGAGACAGGTATTAATAAATAATGGCATAAATAACTGCTTATTTACAAATGGAGATAACTAATTTGGAAAACCAAAATAATATTAGGCATCATAAATGAAGAACCTAATTTAGTCTGGGGAGGAGTGATTCTTTGATAAAGCAAGGATTGAACTAAAATCAGTAGGAAGAATAGGATTCAGCTGAGAAAACAAAAGTAAAAATTGCATTCCAAGCAGTGAAAACACTATGTGCAAAGACCCTGTGGATGGAGGAAGCATATTACACAATGATATGGTAGAAGGCCATTGTGCCTGGAGCACAGCCATCCATGGAGTATAAGATAAAGCCAGAAAAATGGTTGGGAACCAGAGCAGGCAAGACTTCATAGACCATATTGTCTCTTCCTATTCACTTCTCTTGTCACTGTAACTTGGCTTCAGCATATTCAGAATACCAACATTGTCAACTATCACCATTGATTTCCATTATTATCGTTGAACACTCTTCCCTTGTGCTTACTTTCCTTTTCATTGAAAACCTTAATGTCACCCTCTCCTCCTTCCTCTTTAACATTGTGTCAGGTTGGTTGTTCTAAAAGTTACCACAGCAATAATTCCAGCTGAAATTGCTCTTCCAGAATCTTGTCACTACACCATCAAGAGAGAACATCTATTTCTTTCCTTGAAGGGAGATGAGCTATTGTAGCTACTTCAACAAGAAGTAACCAGTGAAAGTGATGCTACTTGACTTCCAATGCTAGTTTATAAAAGGTAACACCACTTCTACCTGAATCTCTCTCTTGAGATAGTCACAGTTGGATCCAGCCACTGTGCTGTGAGGAAGCACAAATGCAAAGACCCCATGTAGGTTTTCAAGTCAAAGTCTATCTAAGATTTCAGCCAGCAATTAACATCAATCAACAGCTATGTGAGAGAGAAAACCCAGAGATAATTTCAGCCTTTAGATTTCAAGTATTTCTAGTTGATGATGAGTAAAACATGGACAAACTATACCCATCAAGCCCTGTCTGACCAAACTGCAGTTACATGTGAGCAAAACAAATGTTGTCTTTAGGTTTGGGAGTAGCTTATTATGTAGAAACAGGTACCCAGAACAAATACACCGATTCTTCATTTTTCTTTGTTGAGTAGTTTTCTTTAACATGATATTGTATCAAAGTATAGATTTCCAAATTAAGTTTCCTTAGTTCGAATCACTCCATTACTTTCCAACTATGTAGACAAGTGCAAGTTACTGAACAGTATTCCCCCCTTATCTCTGTAGGTGATCATTTCCAAGCCCCCCAGTGGATGCCTGAAACCAATGATATACATACATACATACATACACACACACACACACACACATGTACAAACACACACACATATATATAATGTGTGTATATACATATGTGTGCACACACATGTACAAACACACACACATATATAATGTGTGTATATACACATGTGTATATATATGTAGAGAGAGACTATACACATACACACATGCATATATACACACATACACAAACATGTGCACACACACACATGCTGGACAAAGGAATGATTTATGTCTCTGGCAAGTTGAAGCAGGACAGTGTGAAATTTCATCACACTATTCAAACAGCATTAGGTTTAGAACTTATGAATTGTTAATTTCTAGAATTTTTGTTGTAATATTTTCAGGCCCCAGATAACCAAAACTGTGGAAAGCAAAAACCACAGATAAGGAGAGAGAACTCTACCTCATTGTCTTCCTCTGTGACATTGGAAAAACAATGGTAAATATGACATGGTGTTATTGTAAACACTTCATGACAAAATTTCTGTAAAACATTTTTGGAAACGCCTTGCATATAGTAAATGTGTTTGTTTTCATTTAACCCTGAAATTTTGGAGTTTCCTAGCATTCTCCCCATGATTTTATTATCATCTTATTTAGTGTTCTATCATCTTATTTAGTGTACTCTTTCTAGCATTCTTAACTATTTTCATTGCTTCAGCTGTCACTTTTTTTCAAGTTACATTTTATTTCTTTTGACTTAAGTAGGTCTTTAGGCCATAGTTAAATTCAAATGCATACTCTAACTTTTGAGAATTGTCTTATATGCTTCGATATTTACATCTTCCTTCTTCAGCATATCTGATTAGTGTAGCATAAAAATAAGGAATCAGAATGTTCTGAGCACTTTAAGTAAGAAGTGTGAAAGTCATCTTACAGTTCGATGACTTCCTCATAAAATAAGAACCAAAGAAAATCTGAAGCTGAGAGAGTGAGACAGTAATTTGAGGAAAATTTTATTTTAAATCAAATTTGTTTAGATAAGGAGATCGTTTTTCAAATGAAGTAAAATTTTGGGAGGCATAAGACAGAAATATAATTACCTCTATCAAGAATGGTTAAAAATAGCTATGTTACATGTTACCTCTTTTTAAACTCACAATGACTGTGGTATTTGCCTCTGGTCTTATCCACTTACTTACTTGAAGTGTTTTCCTGAAAGGAAATATATTTACAAAGAACTAGAGGGGCAGGTAGTGGTGCTTCAATTACACAACTGGACCCGAATAGGATTGGTTCTGGGTTTACATCCTGGGACTCCCTAATGATGCCAGGTGCACATGTGCAGTACCTGTGATCGGGGCCAGCTGAGACTGGGATGGATCACAGCATGAAGACCCTGCTCGGGATACTTGCCTTTTGTGTGTATATCTCTTTCTCTTGGTCACGTTCTTTCTGTCTCTGTCTTCTATGGAAGAAATAAATAAATAAACTTTAAAAATGAATTAGAAATTCAACTTTTAAAATGCATAACCACATCTTAGTATCAGTGATCAATCTTGGTGGGAGATGAGTGACCTGGCAGAGTTGGTATGTCAGAAATGATTGTTAGTAGCAAAATAAATCTTCCATATGATCAATTCAATGGGAATTATGTCTGTTAAATTTCCCACATATTATCTTGTTGCATCATTTTCTGGTTCACAGCTAACAAAGGCTATTATTATAGAACACTTATGCTGTTCTAGGCACTGGTCTGAGCTATTGAGCTGATTTAATTTTATTATTATTGTTATTATCATTATTATTTGTGATTGAGTGTATGGGCTCACTAGAGACAGAGAGAGAGAGAGAGAGATAGAGAGAAAGCCCCTGCTAGGGAGGGTGGTGATGCTGCAGTCCCTCCTCCAAGCTCCTCTCAGATTTTGGGAGCACACACACACACACACACGTCTGCTATTTTTCAAGACTTGTCTGGGACACAAACCATGCAGTTGGTCATATAGGAGCCTGCCACCTTAAACACCACACTGCTGGCTGGCCCAACTCTATTAATTTTCAAAAGGATATTGGTACTATTATAAATCAAATTTTTAAATGGAAGAATGCTCATGAAATGTCAAGCACATAGTTTGAAGTTACCTCAGTGCTTGGTATTGAAGGCTCAGACTTGAACACTGACCAGTTGGCTCCAGAGTCCTGCTTATATCCACTGTGCCATTTAATGGACCACTGGGGTCTACAGTATAAAGCTGAATCTTTTAAAAGTGGAAATCAAGATGTCCATGATTGGCCCAGGTCCATGTTGCCTACTTGTCTCTCCCTCTCTTTTCCCTATATTAACTCAGCTCAAACTAACTTAGAAAAGCAACTGTTTCCCAAACCTACTTGTGCATTTTTCTATCCCATTATCTGTTTTCAAACTCTTACATATGGTATGCTTTCATTTCTCTTTTTAGTTTGTCAAAATCCTAACAGTTATTCTCAGCTACATGGTGTCTTCACCATGGTTACAAGACTTCAAAAAGTATGTGGAAAAATGGAATCAAAGGACAAGTTTACTTTGGTGCAAAAAGTTTTTCAAATCTATGCAAAGTTTTTCATATTTATTTTTTATGAACTTTTTAAAGACTCTTCATGCTTACCTGATCTAGCCCTGCATAAAAGACAGTGAAGGACAGAAGATGGCATAGTGATTAAAGCACTGAACTCCCACATGGCCAATTGCAGTTCAAGTCCCAGACCTAGAGGCTTGAAAATTATGCTGGGTGTATATGTATGCATGCCCAACATTCCAGCAGGAGAATGGATGAGAAGGGATTATAGCATGGCCATCCCGCCTGGGGGATGACTTCTCACTTTCCCCCTCTCAGTTTCTCTCCAGAGGAATGCATGCAGCTATGGTAAAAACCTAAAAACAAAACGAAACACACACACACATGCAGAGAGAAGACAGACAGAGAAAGAGAGAGAGAGAGAGAGAGAGAAAAGAATCCTTTACTTCTTCTCAAGAACCATTTTTATGATCATTCAGGTATTTATTTCATAAGATGCATCCTACACTTCCTGCAAGTAAGAATTGTTGTGTCTTTTCTTGTTTTCCTAAAATGAGTGCTATAAAGCCATAAATATAGCTCGTATTCAAAAGCTGTGCTGAGCTGTGGCCCAGTGGTTAGGTGCTACACAGAGGAAGCTGGAACTCACATAGTTGACTGGGATTTTAAAATCCTGGCCACATTGGCTTCACCCAAAATATGTGTACACCCAAGATCCTGAACCGCATCAGAGGAAAAAGGATTCCAGTGTGGCCAGATCCTGTCGGGGAGATGGCTTTATCTCTCTCAGTCTTTTTTGGTCTCTCACATTGGAGGAAAAAAAAATGTGTGCCCTGATCGCACTAAATTGATTTACATTCATCACTCCATGGTAATACATAATACAACAAATTCTAAGCAATGATGAGAACTACCATTTATAGAAACCTGAGGAAGAATATTTATAGTAACATGTTTTGCTATTGTAGATATGTAGAATCTATATGTAACCTAACTGGCCTCTAAAATGATTTTATGTGGTAAAATATGAATGGCAATAATGTTTCCAATTATCCAAATATATTGTCAAAGATGACTCAGAGGCCAAGTTGAGGCAGTCAGGAAGTTGATAGTCACAATATTATCTGATCAACCTAAAGTGATCTTGACATCTAGACAAGATAATCTGATTAGAAAGATTGTGTTCTATGCCTTGATATTAAGCTATTTTTCTCCATTCTTCCTAATTAACTAAATGCAACCAAAATGATTTTTTTTCAAAATTGAGATGTCACAGTACATCCCTGACAAATACCATAATAAATATTCATCTCCTTGATATTATATTTGCTTTTTATGTCCTCTACATTGCAGACTAATCCATATTTGTGGTAAATGTATCAGGACAACAGTGACATTTTCCTCACTTGGTATTTGAATTCTCCTAAAGTCTAATTCTATTGAAGTACAGGATTTTCCTTAACTGTCCAGTCTAGTACTTCATTTTTTTTTTCTTTTTGGTATGTGAGGAATTCAATCAGACCATATTCTTCAATACTATTCAACCTGTTCAATTCTCTCCACTACATCCTCTCTGTGTTTGTTTTTCAAAATCAATGAACTTTTACAGTTAAAATGCTCATCCTTAACTCAGTGAGATTAAGATTTTTAAAATTTGTCTCATTTAATATACAGTGTGCAAGAAAGCACGTGATTCAAGAGATATCACAAATAATTTCTACTATATTGGTACAGAGCCACTAATGTTAATATTTATAAGAACCAATTGCTTTAGCATCAAGAGAAACATTCCCAAGAGCAAGAAAATATTTTGTGTTTCAACCCTCTAAGAGTGGGAGTGTTTGATTATGTGCACTCACTGGAAGTTTTATAAACCAGGTAGAACAACCAGGGAGTGCTTAAGTTTAAGCACCTCTACAAGAGCGATATTGAATCCATGAATTTGCTGTAAAAAAGAATTACCCTGCTGTGCATAAACACACATTTCAGTCATTTTGAGGTATTAGTCAATCAGCTCAAGCAAGTGTAGTCTCTAATGGAGCTTAATCAGACTTTTACTGAAAATGTTTTTATGCAAAATAATTCACCAAAGAATAGTTCTACAATTGATTTTTCTCTTTTTTGGCATATCTTGGAAATCTGACTTCTTTAGGCAGGTTTCTTAAGTGACAGGCTAGGATTTAGTACCCTTGGCTTTAAGATGCTTAAAGGGAAACCTCTGAGAGCAAAACAGCAGAGCTTGTCATAGAGGGCCAGTGATACATTTCATGTGGGAGAAGACTTACAGTTGCCTCAAACTTTCAGTCTTCTTTTAAACACCATCTACATTTTTATTCTTCTTGCCATTTTGATGCTCATCTAAATCATCCATTGTGGTTTTTTGGTTGGGGTTTGTCATTGCTTAGTTTTAACGTGTGAAACTCTAATTAATTATAGTCTCTGAAAACTGCCCTTGCCATTTTAAAGGGTTTTATAACCCCATTGAGTTCTTTTGTGTGCTGGGATTGCAAGCCCAAAAGCTGATGTTTAGGGATCAAAATATCTTTTAAAAAATTAATTAAAGTCTAGGCATATACTTGGATCAGCAAGTGGCGCAATGTTGCTAAACTACCATGTAATCAACTGTGGTTCAAGTTCTGGATAAGGCAGCTTAAAACATGCCAGATGCATGTGCATGTGTGCACAAAATCCCAAGAGGAGACTGAAGGAGAAGGGATTGTGGCATGACCATCCCCCTCCCCACCCACAGGAGGGTCTGTCTCTCTGTCTCTCTGGTGAGCACATGCGCACTCTATAGCAAAAATCTTTCTCAAAAAAAAAAAAAAAAGAAGAAGAAGATTGAGGTGTATAATTAGTAGATTAACTTATCTATCTGGAAAGATATTTAAGACAGTTCTAACAATTTATAGAAATATGTTATTTCTGTCCCAGAATAAAAGATTAGTCTTGTCTCACCAAATGATGTAAAAGTTGATCTGTGAGGGAATGATACTTATGTCGTACACATGTGTGTGAATGCAGGTACACACATACAAGTTAACAGCAGATATTGTTAAGTAACTTAACTAGATTTTTTCCCCTTATATTTATCTATGCTGTGCACATGTGTGTGTATATGTGTATACACACACATGAGTTAATGTTGGGCGTGTTTAAGTCCATAAATTAATCAGAAATGTTTTTCTTACATTTTCTATGTTTGGCACATGTGTGTGAGTGGATGCACACATACATACAAGCTAATATTGGAGATTAAGTCCATACATTTGCCAAGAAAATGATTTTAAAATTTTTCTTAAATTGTACTGGGGGATCAATTTAGTAGAAGCATTAAAATAAATAGTACTTTTAAACATGTACTCTGAATGAGGTTTAGAAGCATGTATGAGAGTCCTTGATTAACTCAGGCACTGTTCCCACTCAATATAAATATGGCCTGTGGCTGTGTACATTTTATAGATCATTTGCACTACTCAATAGCTTCTGAAGAATATTAATCAGGCTGAAATAGGAGATAGGAGACTAAAGAAACTCAATATCAACATGTAGCAGAGTGAACTTTCTGACCTCTTTTTGTTGAACAGATTTAAATCTATTACTTAGAATTGGGAACAAATAAGATATACAGGAAGGATTTGCCACAGAGTTATCAGATTTCATAACCATCAATGACAATGATGGGTCCATTCTGTGATTTTGAGAACGTAATTTAAATTAAGATGAAATGCCCTAGATTAGGCATTAGATAAAGCTGCCCATCATATTATTAATTTTAATTAGATTCTTTGCCGCCTTATGTTCTTTGATCTGTGCTAAGTAATTAAATCCATTTTACTTTCTAATTGGATTATAGTACATGTCTTGCTAAACCCAAAGATAAGAAAATGTATAAGTCATAAATATATATTATTTTGTTGATGTTCTGTCTAGAACAATGGTGCCCCAGTGATGCAACAATTTTCAAATTTGTTTTTTTGACTCAAATATAGAGTTGATCTTTCCAGGACATTTTAAACTTGACTTTTTACATTTGTATACAATGTGTCCTGCTGTATTCTTACTTTTCAAAGTAGAGACTTTTAGAATCTGGAAGGAAGACATGTTTTAGCGGAAAAAATTTGGATAAGGCTAGTAAGAAAAAGAAATTCAGAGGTCCAAAGAACAAAATATTCTTAAAAAAGGAAGTTGTCCCTATATCAAGAGAAGGCCATATTATGACTATTGAATGAAATGTTTAATTTGATGGTGAAGCTTTATCTTGAATCTTGTCCGAATGTTGATAACTTGAATTTTATGTTGAAGGTGACTTTGTGGGTTGAATATAAGGATAAGAGCTAAATTTGAACACTTGCCCTATTGCAGGAACTGTGGCAAGCATTTCATTTGAATTATCTAATTTAACCTTTATATCCACTCATTACAGTGATATTTTATGTAATGTACTTTACAGAAAAGGAAACAATGTGGCTTGACCAGCTGGTATATGTCAGACCTAGGCCTTGAACTCATGTCTGTATGACTACAAATCTTTAATTTTTACCATTACCACTTCCTGTAGCCATTCTTATTTAATCATGAGTATTAGAAACCTCTCTCAAATACCATTTTCCCATCTGTAATGTAGGGTCTGAAGTGCCTACAACTCTTAATGGTGCTGTATAGATCTGAATCATTCATACTTTAAAAAATGATTACTGTGACATGATGGAATATAATAGGCTAGTCACTACATTCTTTTTTTCTCTTTTTCCTTAAACTACAGCTAAATGGAGTAATTATCTGTATGGATCCAACAGTATTTACTTAATGCATTGACAGTTTCTGAACTGGTCTCTGCTTCCTTCTTATTCTGCTATTGCTTATTCTACCTATCAGCTAGAATGATCCAATTAAAATGTAAATTAGGCCATACCAGTCTTTGCCTAAAACAAATGCTTCTCATTTCAACAAAACACAATTCAAAGTTTTCTCTATCGTTTATAAGGCTCTTTGTGATTTGAGCACACAATATATATGACTTAGTCATGTCACTCACCTGCTCCTCTACAGTGATTCAACCAAACAGGGCCCTTTGGTATTTTCCCTTATGTGGCAGTATTGTTGGTCTCAGGGCCTTCAAAAGTCCTTCCCACACAGTCTTCACTCTTGCTCCTTCTCTTTGTTTGTCCCAGCTCAAACATGACCTACTCGATATGCATTCCCTGACTATCTTCTACAAAATAGGATGTAATAACACAAACACTTCTCCAACACCTCTCTTTTCACTATCTATCCCTTATCCTGCTTTTTTATTCTTCTTGGTAGATAGCATACATTACATATTTATTTATTTACTTAAATAAGATTTATAATCATTATGATTAAATTACTTCACTAAAACATAAGTTCTGTAAGTGAAAAAGAATTAATGCCTATTATGCTAATAATGTCTTAGACATTATGAATAAGATTGCTTTTATATACATATTTTCTAAGAACCTTCTTCCACCTTTTTTACTTAAGAAAAATGTCTTCCATAAATTCTTAGTAAAAGTACACCAGAGGGAAAGTAGCTCTTGGATGGAGAAGTTCCATGGGCAGGGATGTAAGTAAATTACCTGGTTATTTATAATATCTGCAAAATTCTCCAACCTTTACAGACAGGTACATTTAGATATGTACTGCAGACTAATCCTATTTTATATTCTAAGGCATCCTTTTCATATGTAAAATGACTAAAAATAGTGTGAATTAGCAATATCAGATTTAATGCTGGTTCCTGTCTGTCCTGATATCCTACTGTCTGAATCACCCACAGGGATGGAATCAAGCCTTTTACCTACACTTCCATTGACATTTCTTCCCTTTGTCAGCTGCTTCTAATTTCCATTTCATCCACATGAACCTCTGCATGTCCCCCTCATCCTTACCGTTGACACTAGTGCTTGATTGCCTAGCCCAGCTATTTCATTGGATATTCTATCTTTGCTCTATTTCATTTCTGAAATTACATTTCATATTTATGATGCTTCTTTTCTTTTTTAAAATTTGTTTTATTTATTTATTTATTTTTTGTTTCTACAAAGCAACAATTACAGAACTGGGCTTTTCAACAGAGAACTTTACATTCTTTTATCAAATGTTGCTTTTGAAAGATATTTTAATTTAACAAATGCAAATGTTCATGAGCAGAGCCATTGAATAAAGCGAGAGATCGCTAAGTAATTTTGATGTCAGTAGCCACATATATTTCACAACTACTGGTATTCATTTTTTACTAATGATTAGGTGTGTATATACCACCAAAATGTACATGGAATGTTTTAGTACTTATTCAACATGATAAGTTTCCTAGATATGAGAAATGAGGTTTCAGTGAAACTTTAAACAGTAGAAGAATAGCTTTTCTTAATATCAGGAATTCTATAATAGATCACTATATAATCTTTTTCATTTTTTGAATTGACAGATAAAAATTGTATATATTTATTATATACAACATGATGTTTTGAAGTATACATACATTGCAGAATGATGAAATCTAGCTAATTAACAGTGCAACACTTCATATGTTAGCATTTTTGTGGTGAGAACACTTAATATCTATGCTTTTAGCAGTTTTTGAAACTACAATGACTTATTAACTATAGTCACCATATTGCACAATCAGTATCTTGAATGAATTCCTGCCAACTAACTAAAATTTTGTATTGTTTGACCAACATCTGTGTCAGTTCTCCCACTCCTCCAACCTACTAAACATCATTCTACTTCCTATTTTTATGAAATCAAATTTTTAGATTCCAGTATGAATGAGATCAGGCAATATTTGTCTTTCTATGTCTGGCTTACTTAACGTAATATAATATTTTCCAGGTTCATTCATGTTGTTGAAAGTGATGGGATTTACAATGATCTTCTATTAGTCTTTAAATTAGGCAATGGTATAAAGTGCTTTGTAAATTGTCAAATGATTTAATGTGTAAAATACATCTTGATTATAGGATCCAACCAAAATATATTTGAATTTCAAATCGTTAAGTTGTTGAATTTTTACTGTAAAAAAGTTTTAATGCTGCATGGTTTTATAAATAAGAACATATTTTCTTGGGTTGTAGGCTAAAAAATATCCAAAGGTGATTATAAAAGTAACAGATATGGGAGCCAGTAGGTAGTGGCTCTGGATTCCCACGTGACCCACTGCAGTTCAATTCTTGGACCTCACAACTTGAAACTCATGCCATGTGCATGTGCATGTGTGCCCAAGCAGAGAATGGAGGAGAAGGGACTGTGGCAGGGCCGGGTCCCAAGGGGGGCAATTTCTCACTCTCTGTCTCTCTGTCTTTGTCTGTCAGGTGATTGCATGTGCCCTCAAAAATCTCTCTTAAAAAAAAAGCTATGACATCCATGGAAAACTCATCAAGATTAAACTGTATTTTTAAATAATATAATTTTAGTTAAGAAATTAGGAACATAATTTGGAGGTTTGTTATATCATAATATAAAGCTTTAATTTTTTCTATCTGTGCCTTTGTAATTGTGTTCTTTTATGTTACATATGAATGATGTATCTTTTAAACTAAACAGAATTAAAAATTAATTAAAATAATTTCTACAGAAAATATTTAGCACATTTTTAAAAGCTGTGCCATCATTCCCATATAATGGGGCATCCCAGAATGTGCATTATATATGACTATTGGGGATGTTGATGGAAATAAAAAAAACTCTGCAGAAAATAATAATTAATGTAGTTTATTTCTAAGTATTAATTTGTGTGACCTAGGCCCAGAGAAGAGGCAAACATGCCTTTTTCAGGGTGATTAGTGTGAGGTTTTTTTTTTTTTTTTTTTTTTTTTTAATTTTTGAGAGAGACAGATAAGGTTTGGAATTTAGTGAAAACAATTCTTTCGTTGGTCTGGCCCGAAAAAGGCAGGACATCTGGAAACAGGGGTTTGTAGGTTATAGGTGGGTTTTACAAACTTTAGGCTGGTGATTGGAAAGGAGGTCTGTGTTTTGGGAAGCATCAGCAAAGAGTATACTGTAACAGAGATAAGGGGGACTTGAAAGCATAACAAGATAACTGTCCCAAGTATAGGATGTTGGAAGAGTCCTTTTATCAATGAGTCAAAATGGTCAGTTAATGACTGTGGGTGTGACTCACCCATCACAAGGATGCTATGCCAGGGACAGGAGGTAAGAAGAGTCCTGTATTCAAAGGAGCCGAAGTGATCTGTAATGTTTGTAAGCATGACTCACCCCATGCCCTATGTAAAGGGATTATGGAAATAGGAAAAAGCAGTCAGACTTCTGTCCTCAGGATTGTCAAGTCAGGTTATCTATGCCTTCAGACCAATAATCAGTGCAGATTCAGAGTTTGGTTGTTTTTTCAAACTTCTCTTCCTGTTCAGAACTCCTTCTCCACAGCCAACATGCATTGCCTTGGTTTGGCAATGCAGTATATGCTTTCCATATTCTATGAAAATCCTGTCCTTGTGCTGAAAAATGCTGGCAGAGTTTTCAACTTTATATGCTTACTGATTATCCTTTCTCTAGAAAATTTTAGAGACTTGATTAATATTTAAATAAATTTAGTACTATCCATTGTATCTTCATGTCTTCATCATACCTTAATACAGATATCCAATCAGATAAAGATTCAAGGGGAAAATGAGGCAAAACATTTACAAGATACAAAATGGCATAATGACTGTGTCGACATAATGGCTATGTGGCTGGACTCCCACGTAGTTGAACGCAGTTTGAGCCAAGTCCCGGTGGCTTAAACTCACACCCGGTGCATGCGCGTGTGTGCCCAAGATCCTGAGAGGAGAATGAAGGAGAAGGGATTGTGGCATGGCCACCCCCCCAGGGGGTGATTTCTCACTTTCTGTCTCTCTGTCTCTTTCTGTCTTTCTGGCGAGTGCACACGCCCTATAGCAAATACCTCTAAAAAAAAAAAAAAAAAAGAAAATGATCTAAAATTACCTGTGGGTGATAGTGTATGTAATAATGTTTTTAGCTGGACTGATGTGCAGTGTATTCATGCTGGGAAAATTCATTTTACAAGCTGTAATGATAGACAGTGGTTGAATCTATTAACAAAATTTTTAAAAATTTCTTAATGAAGATCTCTAGTAGTCAAGGTTACATCAGGATATCATCACTATTGCAGAATGGGGTTTCTCTCTTCATGAAAATGGAAGTTTATGACTATCAAAACATTCATTTTATTTTTTTCATTTTTTGGAGAGGTTTTTGCTATAGGGCGCGTGCGCCTGCCAGAAAGACAGAGAGAGACAGAGAGACAGAAAGCAAAAAATCACCCCCTGGGGGAGGGCCAAGCTACAATCCATTCTCCTCCATTCTCCTCTCGGGATCTTGGGTGGGCACACATGCACACACACCCGGCGTGAGTTTAAGCCGCTGGGTCCAGAACTCGAACCGCGGTTGACTACATGGGAATCCGGCAACATAGCCATTACACTAACTACTGGTCCCAAAAATTTCAATTTATTTTTAAGACAGCAATACAGTAATATAAGCATTTGCTGGATCTATTTTAAGTAGATTGGAATTCCATTCAGAGTTAAGCTAGGAACTTTTAGTCTGTACTTCCATTTTTGTATTATTCATTGGAAATAATAATTATAAACAATGATTATTTTGATCAAAAGTAAAATTTTAGGTAAATTAGTGTTTTCTTTAGGAAAAGTCTTTTTGTTTTGTTTTATTTTTTTAATAATTTGCAAGAAGGTGTGTGGACTCACCAGAAAGATAGAGAGAGAAAGGGCAAAAAAGTGAGAGAACATTCCCTGTGGGGAATTGGCCACACCACAATCCTCTCTCTTCTATTTCTCCTTTCAGATTTAGGTAAACATGAACGTGTCCAGCATATTTTTTAGTTTCTGAGTCTGGGGATCAAATCATATGGTTGGCCAGGTGGGATCCTACCACCTTAAACACCATGCCACAAGTTGGCTCTAAGACAAAGATCTTAATGCATTTTTATAGGTGTGTAAATCTTCAAAAACCATGATTTTATGATATTCAATGTACGATTGTTGTTCCTTGGATAGTGAACATGATCATCAATGCAGGCAAGTTGTAAAAGTAACCAAGTAGCTGTTGCTTGAAAAAGCTAGGAAAATATCTAAAAAGACATTATTTTCTACTCAAAAGAAAATCATCTAAGAAAAAGGAAAATATCCTTCTTTAAATAGAAGTACCCGTCTTCTTTCTAGGAAAATCCACTTTTATGATTAAATGACTTGTTTATTATTATTATTATGCATGATTTTTTTGTTTCGTTTTTGCTTTTTTTTTTTTTTTTTAATCTTGCTACAGGATTCAAATGCTGGAGAGGGAGAAAGAGAGAAGGAAAGTGAGAAACCACTTCCTGGAGGGGATGTCCATGCCACAATCCCTTCTCCTTCATTCTCCTCCAAGGATTTTGGGCATGCACGAACACACACGCCCAGTGGCCTGGGCACTGGCACTGGCCTCCTCCTCCAAGGATTTTGGGCATGCACGCACACACACGCCCAGTGTTTTTCAAGGCACTGGCCTCGGATTCAAACTGCGTAGTTGGCTATGTGGGATCCAGTCACCTTCACCACTATGCCACTGTCTAATCTATCTTGGTTATTTTAACTCTTTCTATTCACATTCAGAGAAAGGAAGGATAATTTTGCCCTAGACTGAGAAGAAAATTAGTCATAAGTTAAAATACTCAGAACTTGTAGGTGGGTGACAAAGTAAGAATATTGACTACAAGCTTTTACTTAGCAACCTAAGTCTTTTATAACTCAATATAAGATGTGAAAAAAGGCCAGAAGTGGTGGCATGTGGTAGTGCAGTGATCTGTGATGTTGGACCAACATGGAAAGGTCCCAGGTTTACCTGCGGAGGTACACGTGGCCTTATGTGCTGGTCACGGTTCATGGCACCAGGACTTGGTTGGAGATACTGTCTCTCTTCCTATCTTCTCTCTCTCGGAAGAAATAAAATACATTTTGAATGTCTCTCTCCCTCTCTCTCACTCAATTTGTATGTATATTTGTGTGTGTATGTGTGTGTGTGCGTGCATGCATAGGTGTGTGTGTGTACACATAGATAGATGGATAGAGTGAGAATTAAGAGCTGTGACTGATTAAAATTAAATAGGGTGAAAGAATCCTAGTGGCTGATGTCCCCTTTTGTAAGGTCGATTTGATAATTACACAGAAAATCTGAGTAATCATGTATTCATTGCTCTAAAATATGTTAGCTTCAACATTCACAGAAAGGTAAAAACGTTAGAGAGTAATACAGCACAAAATAATTAATTGTAGTTTGAGGTTAACCAGGGAGGTTCGATAACAGTTCTCGTCCTTGCAAACTATACTATATTAGGCAACTGACATTAGCCTCTTTTTTTAGAAAAAGCTCACTTTTACAGCTGTTGTGAGCATGATATATAAAAAACATATAAAGTACCTGATACTTAATCAATGCTCAATTTGTGCTTCCTTTCCTCTCATTTCCCTGAGTTAAACACAAATTTGCTAAGTCCCTTAACTATTATAGTATAGTCTCTACCTTTTCAAATGTGTTTCTCACTAATTGGAAGGGCCCACCCTTATATATAACTTATCCTCTAATCAAACTTAATTACCCAAGGCTGCCTTTTCTAGTGTATAATATTTTCTGTCTACAACTCATATAGTTTCTTCTACTCAAATACTGCTCTCCATTTTCCTTTGCACCTCAGCTTAATCTACCAGTTTCACCCATCTTTCACTGCTCCACATATACCATTAAAGGAATTCCCTCTATTTCCTATATCTAGGAATATATATCTATAGATAGATATGTATCTTTTCTCTATGCTTTTATAGAACTGTTTTCTATCTCTCCTTGAATAATTTTTTATATCATAGACTATATTGTTAGTATTTTGGTTTTTTTTTTTTGTTTTTGCAAGCAAGAGCAGTAGTTTCTCTGAAAGTCTTTCACAGTTGAAACCCCCAGTCCATAGTCAACAAAGTGTCTTGGTCAACTGTGAAATAAGACCTACAAAACTTCTCCACCTATGATTTGTAATACAAACACATTCTTAAAGAGCTTCACAGGATAAATAATTTGAAAGTCAATGCTCTTTTTATATGTAAATAAGAAAATGCAATGTTTTTTGCTAATGTACTATTTTTTTTTTTTTGAGAGAGATTTTCACTGTAGGGTGCGTGCGCTCGCTCGCCAGACAGACAGAGAGAGACATAGAGACAGAAAGCGAGAAATCACCCCCCAGGGGGGATGGTCACGCCGCAATCCCTTCTCCTCCATTCTCCTCTCGTGATCTTGGGCACGCACACACACGCGCCCGGCGTGAGTTTTAAGCCACTGGGTCCGGGACACGAACCGCGGTCGACTACGTGGGAGTCCAGCGACATAGTCCTTACGCTAACTGCTGGTTCCCGCTAATGTACTATTTTTTAGAAAAAGTACAGTATAAAATTACTAAGAACAACTTTTTTGCTAAACTCACTTTTGCAATTTATTTATCCTTTGGTTCTTTTTATGTGACGTGTGATTGCTTTTGAATTAAAAGAATTAATCTCTCTCACTTTCCCTGTCCTGCTG